>NC_052475.1:6861707-6872077 GCF_009730915.1 Dioscorea cayenensis subsp. rotundata
ATAGTTACGTATTACATAGATATATAATTAGATATACTAAATTTAAATTTTATATGGTTTAAAAAGTAAAAAGAAAAAAACCTAAATCCCTCTGCTTTTGGGTTCTTTAGTTTAAATCTTCAAACTTTCATTTAAACCCTTCTAAGATATATTTTTTCTTTTTTACTTTTTAGATTATATATAAAATTTAAATTTATTATATATATATATATTAATAAATTTAAAATTTTACAAGGACTTAAGAAAAAAAAATTAAAACTCCTTTGTTTAAATATTTAAAGAGTTATTTATATAGTTACATTTATTATTATATATATATATATATATTAATAATTCATAGTTAAAAAAGGAAAAACTTAAATCTTATGTCTAAAATCGGTGAAACTCTTTATTATTTTTTTTTGAATTTTTTCAGGTAGAATAATGTGGGTGTTTTTTAATCCTCTTGTTATAAGTTTTCATATTTGTTTTTTTTTTTTAATGTTGATGTTGTTATATAAAAAAAAAAATCCATGGAGTAGAGCAGCATTTGATCCGGAGAACCGAGCATCCGGATCCGGATTTAAACTGTACCGATTTTTAGTATCCTGGCGAACCGGCCTGGATGCACGCGTCAAGTTTTGCCGATCCGCCAAAATCGGACCGTTTTAAACTGGCCGGGTACCCGGTTTGCTCAATTTCAATCATAATGACCACATAACGGGATTCTTATGGTGTAGGATTTACACCCATAAATCGAATTGTGAAAACCATCCAGTTGGCTTACATAAGCTTCTAGAGCAATCCATCTAGGAGTAGGGACCACATCATTTAGCACACAATTGGAGCCTCGAGAAGCATTCTTGGAGGCCTTTTAGAAGAGTGCAGAGGGATCTCAACGATATCTTGATAGGGACACAAAGTGTATGCGCCAATCACGGAACTTGGTCCATAGGGTTAACGAGATTACTAAGATTACACTAATTCCAAAAGCTTAGCCTACCAAATCACAGATATGTGAAAAAAAGAAATATAAAACAAAACAAAAGAAGACAAAAATAAGGAGAAGAGTTGGGAGAAGAAACGCTGCATCAGATCCTCTAGGTTTTAAAAAGTGTAGACAAAGGTCGTTCACATACGTATCTTATTTTGAATCAGAGGTTTCCTAAATCATGTTTTGAAACTTTTCATAAGCGAAGAGTAATTGAATTAGTGAAAGCACCATCACCACAAAAACTTTACCACACTCAAAATAAACCCTCAACGTGAGTTAACAAAATTTTCTAAGTAGGCAATCTTTCGTGGAGGAAAGATTACCTTAATTTGAATATGTATTTAGAGATGACTTTAAAAATCTATCTCCACATGATTGCAAAGAGCACGGAAATTTCCCCACACATACTCTCAGAGAACTGAGGAGACCTGGCTCCAAGTAATTCTGTATTTCTAGGTTCACCTTTCACACCCTCGAATCGCTTTGCTATCTATATACTAGGGTGGGAATTTTTTTTTGTCACAAATTACATCAACAAGGATAACTAGGGCTCACCACAATAGCAAATCAAGTATACAAATGCACAATTAGATTCAAATAGCATGGATTGTACCTACAACAAATCAATCACATAGATCTACAACCAACGCCAAAGGATAAACCCAAAAGTTCAACTACGCCCCAAACATCACAAGTTAGCCTCCAATAGAGAGGGTAATTATCCAAGTTACAAGGCATGAAGATATTAGAAAGCCGTAAACATAAACCTCTTCTTAATCGTAAAGCCCCCAAGTAGCTTCCGGCAACAACACCACTAAGGTGACGCTGACAAATACGATCTTCCTCCCTTGGTGATGGATCCAAATTCTCCAAAATTACCCGCGAGCCCGATCCATCTTTACTTCTTTCCCAACCTCCAAAAGGGATTAAAAATCGAACAAAAAGACGCCTAAAAATCTTCATTAGGTCTATTTATACATGCTCTCACGTACAAGGACGAATAAAGCGAGCCTGAGAAGACGGTCGCCATCATGAGCGACAATATTCACGATTTTATACCACCAGACACCAATCGATACGTATTAGAATCATTATATCAGGAAATCTCGATATTAAATATAGTGTGTTTTATATTAAATAGGCTTTTCAGTGGAATCGCTTAAAACGACCGAGAGCCAAAACAAGCATTTTAGACCCAAAAAGATGAGCTGGAGCCTCCCCAAGATCATCAGAGTAAAAAACAAGCAACCCAGCTACTTTACAAAAAGGGCTATGATTGCTAGCCTTAATACTACAAGTCGGACCGTGAACCCGCAAGCGCGGCGTCCGTAAGGCGGATCTGCCGCTGCAGAGCCATTTCGCAGAACCTTATCAAAGGCTTGGCGCCAGGCGACCATCCGAGTGAGTTTACGATCATACACGCCCGTAGTATGCGGCCGCAAGAAGTAGTAGAACAAATAAGCAGCTTTATGGTCCAACCTCATAGTTGTATGTCGATCTCAACACAAATCAAGTGCCCACAGATGCCATGACACGTAGAACCATTCCCCATAAGGCTCACGCACTATCCTTCAGCCTCTTACGGCCCAGCCCGTGACGCTAGTAGTTGGGTATAAATAGGACTTGTGGAGGATTTCTAAGGCATTCTCTATTCAACTTTTCAGAAAATTTTATAAGGGCATGAGGAAGAAAAGAACCTAATCTCCATCACTTAGGAGTGACTGGAGAGGGATCTTGATTATACCACAGATCAAGACTGCCGTTTATCTTGAGTGTGGAAGCCGACGCATTATTCATCCTAGGGATTTAAAAGGGGGTTTTCATGTCTTTCATATTTTCCAATTCAGATTCGAACGCTACCCACCATTAACGAGGGCTAATTTTGTAGCATGTTTATAGCAGTTGAACTCTAAAGTGTTTATTTTCTCGGACTTTCATTGTTGACCTATCTCGACGCTTTTAATCGATTCATTTTTGACACCATATCTATTTGATTCTAATTTGCAGTAACTGAACGCTTGATCGCAAATGAGGCAAAAAGCACCTTCATTATCATACCCTTGTATTTCACTGACAAAGAAAATTCTCACCCAGCAAGTAGACTTCACTGCAGACCCCAGGAGGATAGTGGGTTACACCTCTGTTAGGGTATCTGTGAGACTTTCGTCGCCCACAACTCCTCCGAGAGTATCGATGATAATCTGAGCTTCGCAAATCACTGAGCTGATTTTGCGAGAAATCTCATCTGCTATGTATTTGGATTATGGATAATCTCTCTTTAGGGGAGATCATCTACTTAAGAGATTATCATTAGTCTACACAACAAGGTTTCATAGGGTCTGATGCAATTGTCGCGAATGCTCGTAGCACGCTTTCCGCACTCTATTCATTTACACTTTGGTGCGAGAAATCGGTTTTCGTATATTTCTCAAACCTTCGGGTCAAATAGAATTGCATGTTTAGACAACCATTGTTCTGTACTTCATAACCCTAGAGATGTTATGCCCGACATCGCTCCTTGATTTCTCTCATGTCATTTCCCCGTATCACTACAAAAACATTACAATTTTTCGCAAATCTGGATAATCAGTCAACGAATAAATCTATTGCAATTTTATAACAGTTTTGTAACAGATTTGCAACGGATTAAAAACTTTTATAAAATTAATCCAGTAAAATTTGCAACGGATGTTTTGCATCCCGCATGGAGATAGTTTTGCAACAAATTTGAAACAAACATTTGTAAACTGATAGTTTTGTTGCAAATTTGCAACGATAATTGTCACAGACGGTAAACGGATTTTACTATATATATAAAAATAAATCCAGAAAATTAATATACTTTCCTCATTTGAGTGGTATATTTACTTTCCACTAATTATTTCTATAATTTTATTATTCCTAAAAATTATAATTTATTTTTAAAAAATACTTAAAACCAACTATTTATTTTTATAATATTTTCAATTCTAAAATATTTTTATGAGAAAATATTAAATTATAAAAATATTTAATTTTTTCTTTTATAAATTAAAAATATTTATTTAAAATTTTAAAATAAATTGATTATTATTTAATATTAATATTTTTCCATATATATTTTATGCCAATTAAGAATTATTTTTGGGAGCCAACCTCGTACATATGTTCAAGCTAATACCCAACAAATTTTCTTCAAAACATCAAAGAAATTTTAGTTATCTCAAATATTTTAGTTAATTAATAGTACAATATATTTGAAAATATTAAATTTTCATAACAAACTGTTTTAAAAAAATAAATATATAATATATATAGTTAGCGAAATGTTTAAAAATACTACGAATTTAAAAATTTAACTAAATCTTTATTTAGTTAGATAAAAATCTTTATGGATAAAAGCTTTTTTTTATATCATAATATATGCTTTTTATTTATGAAACCTTTATTACCCCAATTTGTAGATAAAAATCTAACTAAATCTTAGTTTAATATTAAAATAAACTAGGGTGGTTTTAAAACTATGTTTTAAAACTTTGTTATCAATTAAATAAATTAAGGGTTTGTTTAATATTTCCAACTCCTCTTATGTTATTTGGGAACCCTAGGACCTTCTCCTCCTCTACCCGCATCTCATCTCTCTCGTATCCCCAGCCTCATCTCTCCTAGATCCATCTCCTCCTCCTCCTCCATCCTCCCTGCCCTAGTCTTCATCAAGAACGATCTCCGCGAATCGGACATGTGTCTTCCTTCTCAAGCTCTATTCCTACGAACTTCGAGCCGCCGATGGAGCTACAACAAGCAAACTGGAAGGTCCCTAGTCCTTCGTTGAGATAGAGCTACGTGCGATCCGAGAAGGTCCCAAAGACTCATCTTCTTCGAGCCTAATCTTAGGGTTTCTGGATCCTCGGCTCGATTGATCTGGACACCAAGCTCCGCATCCAAAAATACCCAATCGCTCGCTGTTCTAGGTGAGTTTAATCTCCATTTTTCTCCGGTTTTTGACGATAAAAACGCTTTTTGGGAGTGATTTTGTTGCTATGTTCTATGAATGAAGTAGTATCCGATAGTTTGGAGTTAATTTCTTGTTTGTTTTTTGAAATATTGGATTTTGTGTAGTTTTTGTGTCTGCTTTGAGTGGATTTTAGTTTGTTTGTTATGGTAAGGATAAAAGAGAAGTAGATCTCTGATCTTTGCTTGACTTTTAGGATGTCTATGTTAGTAAGTTTTTGGAGTATTTGATCCTGAGGTGGAATTTTTGCTTATTTATTCTCGTGATCTTTGCATTTGCTTGAATGTTTCGCTTTTCACCGGGTAATTTATTTTTTCCTCTTCCTCGTGATAATTAACATTATGCCATTTGAATCATGTTGAGCTTTCATAACTTGATTGTAAATTAACATGATTTCCATTGTTCTCGCACTGATGACTAAATGTGTTATATTGTGCGTACCACTTAAAATTGGCTAAGAAAGGTTGTTGATATTGCAACTTCAGGAGTATGTAGTAATTATTATATTAATCCTTGCTTAAGGACTTATATTCATGTTCATTTGTATTTCTTTGTAGTTTTCAACCGTGACTCTCATTAATTAAAGCTTAAATGCACTTTAGGATGCATCAAACTTGCAAAATTTTCTTTTGTTTCTTGTGTCTATCATGCCAATAAGATTATGCACATAGCTTCACTGCGTTTTTAAGTAACGTACGTTGTCATAGCTTTCTCTTTACTTTACTTATCTTCAATCCGATCACACTCTCATCATTGCTCACCCATGTCAAATAATCGGCACACATTATTGTTTTATATAATCCGCCGATAAGCAATTAACCCCTTGTTGTTTTCCCCTCACAAATTGCATAATATTGTCTCGACCTTTTGGTCATAGGCATTGTTGTTTCAACTCTTGTGTTACTCATAAAAACATCGTGATAGAAGGAGTATTATTCTAGGTACATAGGATTTATATTAATCCCTTGATTACTGACTCTATATTCATATGTTCATTTCGTATTACGCTGTTAGTGATAAGTTCTTACATGCGCTTTTGCTCATGCTTTCTTCTATATGAAATTGGTATAGCATTTATCGTGAATTATTGGTAAATATTGATAGGTAGTGTAGTTCCACTCCTCTCTCTTCCATCATAAATTGTAATGACATGATACCTTGGGTAATTCTCTGTACAATCGGACTATAAACATGATAGACTTTCCATATACATATGGAAACCTCTTGCTCGAGATTATTCCCTCATAATGATTTTTATTCTCTTTTGTTGTCACCATTTTACAGTTTTGACTTAGTTTTTGTATCGCCTTTTAAATAAAATCCCAGCTGATTTTTAGGCACCCATTTATTTTAATCTTTTTCATTTTGATGTGTTATCACGGCGTGAAATTTCTTCCATTGCATATTGGGTGTATTTTGATGATAGATACGTATCGGCTTTTGATTGCTTCACTGCCCTCACTGAATTACAATGAAATCATAGTTTCAATACACATGTAAGCTCAAATGATTTAGCAAAATTTACTCTCATGTTGTGATTTCTAGGATTTCAAACCAAAAATGGTTCCGTGATATTTGATTATTTTTCTCATCTTGGATTTATTTAGGTTTTGGTTGATATTTATACAATCTTGAACCCAATTATGTCCCTAATACAAGATCTCTCCCAGCTTTTATATAGATAAATTTCTACATTTTGGCTATTTCGAAAGCACCATTGACTTGTATATGTATGTCAAACTTTGTTGTTTTTCCATTTTTATAGTGATGTACATCATAGTAATACTAGCAAATAAAATCAATAACTCATAAAGTGTATGCTGATGGAAAATTGACACATTTTTAACCCCTGTGCTTCTCATTTTGTTTCATTCGCTCTAGATTGATATAAATTTTAAGTTCGCTCTTTAAGCATGCACCAGAAATATGCTTGCAAACTTGGTTTTCTTTTGATGATTTTTCCGTTGTTTATTTTCTTTTATCTCATCTTGTCCAGCGGAAGATTTCGTTGTTCATGCGATATTACGCATTAACCTAATTAGCTCGATCGGGAGGCAAATTCGAAGTTCCAAGCTGTTATCATCTATCTCACATAATCTAGCAATTGTTTGTTCTCTAAGAAATTGTTTGTTCTCTAAGCAAATTCGGAAGTTTTATATTAGCAATAGTTTGATAGGTCATTATGTTTTTCATTTTGTTTCTTTATTCGATATTTTATGTACCTCGCTTGTTGGAATTATCAATCCGTGACTTTGGAATTATCACCGAACCGCTCGTTTGGTGTCGCCGTACTTGAGTAATAGAAAAGCTATGCAAGTGAAAAACCCCTCAATTCCATGCTATTGAAGTTATCCGTACACATTATTATAGCTTTCATGCCATCACTAGTCAAAGGTTCTCCCATTCTCTTGTCATGTTTTCTGCATATCTTATTCTTGTGTTATATGATCTTGCTTCTCATCTCATGTAAATAATATATATTTATATATAATAATACCATTTGTGTTGATGGTCTTTTAATTGTTGTTGATGTCTTCTAGTTCAATACTTAATTGTTCTTTCAATTGCTTTTGTTTTCTTTTAAAAAAACCTTTAAAATATAGTTGTCCCTAAAATATTGCATCAATCGTTGTTCTTTTCCTCTCTTTTCTTTTGGCTTGACAACAAAATTTGGTGAGCAATCATCAATCAAATTAATTGACGGTAGTTAGTATGGTCGGTTTGTCTCGAGTTATGTGTGCCAACATTATTGTTTCAAAAATAATTATCTCAACTCAAGTGACAATCGATTTATGCGCAGTAATCAAGAATGTTGTCTTTCAAATTATTAATATATATTCTTTTTCAGGTGTTTTGTTTGTTTACTACGCATTGTTTTCAGCTTTAGTGACCATCCCGCCGTAATTTAATAATAAAATGAAAAGCTTAATTGAAATTGACTTAAATTGTAGTGGAATGTGTACAAGCAAGTCAAGATAGAGATGCATATAGTGTTGATAGTGAGTTGATATCTTTCGATGTGGTTTCATCATTGGGATAAAAGCCTCAAAAGCTCAACTCACTTTAATCCAATCATCCACAACTGTCCATTACGTACAAAGTTGGCGCTCACTCCGCCCAATCTACTATAGGCTGAGCCAGTTATGATTTATCTGGCTTGCTCAAAGTTCGCTGAGGGCGGCCAGCAGCCACCCAAGTGAACATGAGAAACTATAAACAAATATATATATATATATATATAAATGAGGATAACAATACCACTGGTAATATATATATATATATAAGAAACATAGATCGTCTGCAGAGATACGAAGAACGCCACCCTAGTATGTTGCAGAGAGATAAATCTTAGATTCAAATGAGTTCATTAGTTTTAATTTTGTTTTTACTGCGGATCCTACTTTTACTGTCAGGTTATCGTTCATGCCACGCAACACCGCGGCATTGAATAGATCCGACCTGACCGAACTCACGTGTCCCAGCAACGTTCACAGATTAAAAATCTGTGAACGTGCACAGAAGATCGATCCTCTATATATGTATGTATATAATTAAAATTTATGTTTCAAAATCAATACTGAAAAGAACAATATTTTTATAAAAAAAAAAGAAGAAAATAATCTTTATTACAATAAATGGATTCTTTGATGGAGTCAAATTAAAATTAGTTTTACTCTGATCTTGCAAGCAATCTTAATTAATTATCTACTTAATCTAAAGTTTTAGCTAGAGATTAAGCATTAATAACTTCACAAGAATGTGTCGCCATCCTTGTGTACCAACCTTGAGAACTTTAGTCTCAAGCACTTCTTATTGGATGGGAACTACATTAATCTAAGTGCATGTTATTATTCATAATATTTCATTTGTTTTCTGGAAAATTTTTGTATCTTCTTTAATAAATCTTTGAAACCTTTTTATATTCTTAACTCACTTGATTGTCAGTAATCTGCAAATTATATATTTTTTTTCTTTTTTTTTTAATTTTGTCTTTGGTGCAAATCATATTAAAAGCAAACAATAACAAAGGGCTTCAATATTACAATAATAATGGAGTCAAAAGCTAACACCTCCAAACTAGATGATACCTTTTTGTTTTAAATAATATGCCTAGCATAACATACCACAAGATAAATATAATTGCTTTCCATTTCAAGCCTACAGCTCTTCTGGTTATATATATATACAAAAATTTTTTTTGTCAAAATAAATAAATAAATAATTTTATTAAATTAATTATTACTATTATATAAAATATATAAAATATATAAAATACCATTGAGGGCACTTGCATTAGATTTCATTATTATTCATGGTCCCTTATATTTATGAAAGAATTATTTAATATTAGATTTTTATAGTTATGACAATAAATTCTCTTCATGGACTAATAAATTCTTCCAATATTATCTTTGTGAATGTTAGTTTAGAGAAACAAAAACATGAGGCCGCATCGACAATGGATGTATCAAAGGCTAACAAGAGGATTAATTGATCCTATGTTTATAGTTGGAATAAATTCATTTGTGGAGTTTGCTAAGGCTCACCCAAATTGTCTTGATGGTCAGTTGATGAGATGCCCATGTAATCAGAAGAAGTGTCGTAATTGGAAATTTTTGGATGAAGATACTATTAAATCACACATTGCTAAGTATGGTTTTGTGGAGAATTATGAAACCTGGATCCATCACGGGGAAAGTGATGATATTGATGTTCTTAGTGAAAATGCAGTAGTTGGAGAGGCGTTTGCTCAACATGTTGGGGTTGATAATATGACTCCATTGGAGACCATGATTCGTGATGCTACTGGGCCTTCATTTCAATCAGATGACTATGAAGACAACCCAACTCCATCAATTCAACATGTTTATGACATGCTTAGAGCAGAACAACAAGAGTTATGGCCTAATAATCCTAATGGAATCTCAAAGTTGTCTGTTGTTGCTAGATTAATGAATTTGAAGGCAGAACATCATTTTTCTGAAAGATTGTATGATGATTTTTGCCAATTGATGAAAGAATGCCTCCCAACAGATAATGTTATGGTTGATGGATTTTATGAAACAAAACAGTTAGTTAGAGGGCTGGGAGTTACCTGTGAACAAATTGACTGCTGCAAACGGGCCGCATGTTGTACTCGGGGTGAAGATAGTGAATTGACGACTTGCAAATTCGACGACCATGACAAAGTTCAAGAAAGGTAGAATTGATACTCGATAGCCAAAAAAAGCAAAATATAGCATACAAGAAAAATGTTCTACTTTCCTTTGACTCCTCTTCGTGAGGTTGTATGCATCTAATGCCACAGCCAAGCATATGGTATGGCATGCAAGACATGAAATGGAAAATGATGATGTGATGCGGCATTGCTCAGATTCTCTTGCATGGAAGCACTTTAATAGCATG
>NC_052475.1:7235577-7258965 GCF_009730915.1 Dioscorea cayenensis subsp. rotundata
TTTTGCAACATACAAACATCAATGGTAATCAACGCAAGAAGATAATCCAAATAAACAAAAGGGTGTTCACAAGGAAACTCAATAATCAAACAACATAAGTCAATACATCATAATGTCAAGGTTCATAATCCGAGATAGTGAAAGACGGTAAGCCCCTTATAGTTCTACAATTAGTCATAGAATAGCAATAAGAGAAATAAAGATGATTTATTATACTCCTTTCTTGCTCACGATCACATCAGAGAAGGCTTGAGAAAGATCATCGCTGGTAATCCTCTTATCTCGCACTTATCTCCACTCCAAATCCTGCCCTGAATAATGTCGACGGCTGCCTTAACCCGCTCCTCAAGAAAGAGAGAAGAAGATCCCCTTAAAATCTAACTTTAGTGCATAAATACTCTTTTCTCAATGCAAGTACGACCTTGGTGATGACCGTGCCTGGCTTCAGATGCTGGGATGTGATTTTTGGCACATACCAGTAAAACGCACCGGAGTAAGCAGGCCCTAGCTTGCTGTCCATGCTTGCTGAGCACAATGGTGCAAGGAGCACTGTGACGATGCTTATATTTCCAAGAGATTTCCAGTAAAACACACAGGTGTAAGCACACCCGTGCTTACCGATCGTGCTCCCTTAGCATGCTGGTGCTAGGAGAGGTATAACCATGTTTCCAAGTCTTGTGCAGATTCAAGTAAAATGCATGGGGCTCAGCACGTCTGTGCTTATGACCGTGCTTCCAAGCACGGGTGTACTTCAGACCATGCTTGTCCTGAAAATTGCATTCCAACACTATGTTGTGTCAGAATTCATCCCTATTTGTTCCTTTTGGTCCAAAATCCAATGATCTGCAATAATTACACAATGGGGCATCTAAAATATCTGTATAAAATGCACTCATCAGTATGAAAAATAAAGAGATGCACAAATACGCAAGGAAGCAACAGTAACAGCAGCAAATGAACATACACAAAAAGTTTAAGAGTTATTTAAATACAAAACCATGCAATAGGTTCTTCAACAAACTAGTGGATACAAGACTCAATAACATTTCATGACCAAGATAACCTATATGAATAGAAACAGAAACACAAAATGTAGGAAGGTAACAAATGCTTAACATGTTACCACACAACCACACCTACTACCTACAATAGCCTAGGAAAAAGAAAAAAGATTGATCAACCACAATTACTTAGTGAGAGGAGGTTAGCACAACTCTACCAGAATATACCAAAATGATAAACATAAATCTCCAAAATAATACTTTACTAATAACATAACTAGTTTGGAATAGAATTGCATATAATAATATTTAAAACAATAAAACAAGAAGATAGAGTCAAGAAGGCTTTTACCTTAACTAGGGTTTTACAACATCAAATCCACTAAAATACTAAACATTAGACAATTCTTTCACCATAAAACATATAAATCAAAACAGCTCCAAATATAAGTATAACAAACTAAATAAAATGAGTTTCTAAATAAATAAACACAATATTCATGCCAAATCCAATATGTGGAAGACTGTCCTTCTAAGAACGACAGTTGGGCTTCGCTTCCTCACCACAAATTCAAGATGACACTACAAAGAAAAACACAACAGGATAAATCTCTAATTTAGTTGCATGAAAACAGCAACTTAATACAATACCCAACTCTCATGACACACTCACTAAGCAGTAGTGTAGAAAACTCTATAAAGCTTCACCATGGCCACGGCAAGGTCCAAAGCCGTCGAGCTACTCATGCCCTTGACATTGACCCATCGGTTTACCATATGGTTCCTCAGGCTCCCCAATGATCGTCCAATTAAGGTCCGACGCCGCCTCCTGAACTGGACGAACATTGATCAGCTAGTCTACCTTGTCACCTCAAAAGACTGGCCGTGGAGACTGCCTACTGTAGTAGGATATCACCATATAATCTCAACAAAGCAAGCACAACTCCACACGGAGTGTAATAGCCAGCATAATACTCAATACTCTAGAAACACATCCATTTCCATAAGGAAATGATGAACATGTAATCATCTCCAAAGATTTTAACATGAATCAACTCACAACATTCAAATCAAATATCAATCTAGAAATCTTTTCCTTTGAAAGAAAAATTTTGCATAAATGAAGCATCAAGCAATAAACTCATTTTAAGGCAATAAACAACTCGATTCAAACATAATAACCAACAAAAGATTACTAAAGTAAGATAGTATAAATATGTATATAAATATCGGTATACTTCTAATAGGATTATGCTTAATAATCCCACTCATTACTTTGACAATTTCGCTTCTTGAACACTAATTCTCAGCTAGCTCTTTACCTCCTAGCCAAAGCACAACCAAACACCAACAAGGATTAGCATAAAAGCCACACAATGAACCCTTTGGTTTCTCTACCAAACAATCCTAATCGGCTCTAGGGTTTCCTTAACTAACTCCTCAGGTTACTAAAGAAGTTCTAAGGTTTAAGCTTCCCTCTAAGCCAAAGAAACCAAGAAAACAAGGAGAACTTACCGGTGCTACAATAACCCCAAAATTGCAAGCACAAGGTTCACTCAAGATTCTAACAATTTTTGGAAAACAAATAAGGGAATCATACTCCAATTACCTTCTACAGAACAACAAGAAGATAGTGAAATAATCAAAGCTCAAACATGCTCATTCACCACAAGAACTAGGTTTACCTAGCAAGAATGAAGAAAACAAGAAGAAAACAAGAAGGAATGTGGTGTTTACCTTGCTAGCTTCAAGAGAGAAGGAGAAAGGAAAGATGGAGCTTCAATCTATCAAGTGGAGGAACATCATCTAAGGCGTAGTTTTTCTCCAAGAGAAAAGCAAAAATAGAATTAAAAGACAATGCATGGTTAGAGGTACGGCCAAAAGAAAGGAAATGGCAAAAGACCTTATTACCTTCCTAACTCCAAAGTATGCAAGAATGTCTAAAAAGACTGGGTTTAAATAGGGTAGGGTACAACATCGGATACTTCCAAAGCTTAGCTTCACATCAGTAGGGAGTCATTTTCTTCTCTTCAGTTAATGAAGTAGCTGGTCTTTGGTGGCCTTCAATTAATACTTCAGTTAATGCAATAACTCATCTTCAGTCGATACACCAACATATCCTCCCCTAGGCTAAAGATTTGATACACCCATTAGATGTCTTAGATTGATGTATTACTGAATAGTTAGGGGCTTAGTGAGCAAGTCGGCTAGTTGCTTAGCAGTCCCACAGTGCTTTAATTATAAAATGCCATCACTGATCAAGCTTTGAATGAAATGTAACTTATTTAATATCTATGTGTTTTGTTCTCCAGTGATGCATTAGATTCCTTGAAATGGTGATTGCTGACTTGTTATCACACCATATTTTTGTTAGTTCCTTACATTCTATTCCACAGTCTTTCAGCAATTTCATGAGCCACAAGAACTAACATGCAGCTAATAAAGCAGTAACATACTCAGATTTTGTCGTCTAGAGCACGATCACCTTCTATTTTTTGGACATCCATGAAATAGTGGCCGACCCTAGTCTAAAAATAACCCCATAGGTGCTCCTCCTATCTTCCAAGCTCCCTGTCCAATCACTATGAGTATAACCCTCCAATTTACACTCACTTGAATAAGCATACCATAGCCCATAATCCATTATGCCAGCAAGATACCTCAGCACCCTTTTGCCTGCACCTACATGAATCCTTGTAGTCTTGTTCATGTACCTGGAGAGCACCCCAACAGCATAGGCCATGTCTGATTTGGTGTGTGTTAGATAGATCAATTGTCTAACTAAACTCCTATATTTCTATTGTTTTATATCTCTAGAAATATCAGTCACTTAAAGCTTTTCATTTGAATACATTAGATTCTGGATCGGTTTGCAATTGAGCATATTAAACTTCTTTAGTAGATCTTGAGCATACTTCTTTTGTCTAACAAATACTCGATGCTTATCTTGCAGTACCTCCATGCCTAAGAAATAACTTAGCATACCTAGATTAGTAGTATCAAAGTTCTTTTGCATTTCAATCTTGAATTCAAAGACCAATTCTAGTGAGAAGCTCAAGCACAGAATGTCATCAACATAGATACAGACCAGTAGTACTTCACGATTGCTCTCAGTTCTTCTATAGAGAGTATGTTCAGTTTCACTCCTTTGAAATCCTTACCAATCAAAGTTGGCATCCAATTTGCTATACCATGATCTAGGGGCTTGCTTCAAGCCGTAGAAAGCTTTCTTAAGCTTGTACACTATCTCATGCTTAACCTCTTGATTGCTTAACATACATTTCTTTAAAGATGTCTCCATTTAGGAATGTAGACTTGATATCTAAATGGAAATAACACCAGCTCTTTTGTACTACTAAAGCAAATAAAAACCTCAACATTTCCATGTGAGCCATGGGTAAAACACATCCTCCACATCAACTCCAAGCTGTTGAGTGTATCCCATCACAATAATTCTGACATTCAACTTCTGAATTTCCCCATTAGCCTTATACTTGGTCTTGAAAATCCACTTCAAACTAATAATTTTCTTTCCTTCTTGCCTCTCCACCAAACCCCGCGTATCATTCTTCTGGATGGACAACATTTCTTCTCTCATTGCATCCCACCATTCATTGCACTTTAAGGCATCATTATAAGTGATAGGATCTGCAAGATATAATGCAAATCAGTAATTATTATATCTAGTACTTCTAGGAGGAGATTCATTATCATATGCTTCTTTTGGATCAGTTGAAGCTTGATTGACTTCTTCAATTGCTGATTGAGCCGATTGCATTACGCCCTATTCAATTATAGCTTGTGTAACTTCATTGTGACTTTCACTCGACTGTGTATCAATGTCTGATTTATTTGAAAGTATATCATCCTATACATGCACTAAATAAGCACCAGATCATCACTCTAATCCCACCTTGATTGTTCTATGAATATCACGTCTCTGCTCAAGGTGACCTTGCTCGTAATGAATTGTACACCATATATGCCTTTGTTTTTTTAGTAGTAACTTATCAATATGCCCTCTTTGACTAGTTATCAAGCTTCTGTCATCTTTGCAATGGAACCTGCACAAATCCTATGCAACCAAACACCCTCAAGTGTTTCACGGATGGCTGCACACCAGTCCAAGCTTCATACTGGGTTTTTCCAGGAACTACTTCAGTTGGCATCACATTGATCAAATAGATGGCTGTTGTAGCTACTTCAGCCAAGAAGGACACTAGCAAACCACTCCACTTCAGCAGACAACGAGTCTTCTCTACAATAGTTAGGTTCTTTCTCTCCACGATCCCATTGAGTTACGGAGTGTAGGGTGTCGTCAGCTCCCATTTGATTCTCATTTTCTCACAATGATCATTGAACACCATCGAGAGGAACTCCCATCCTTTTTCCGTGAGTATGATCATGGTCTTCTTCCTAGTTTCACGTTCAACCATAGCTTGGAATTTGACAAAAACTTTGAAAGCTTCTTCCTTTGACTTGAGAAAGAATATCCAAGTTAAACATCTATAATAATGCACTATCAAGAGAAAGAATTGATAAGTGCTTGAGTAAACATATTTATTTATATGTTTTACATGTATTGAGCATCATTTTTATCATGTTTTATATCTCATAAATTATATTTGGTATTCGTTTATGCAAATACTCCCATGTCCTAATTTGTGTGAAGAATTCAAGAACCTTACCATGATGATTAGACGATGAGAAGCCTCATAACCTATCACGCGGACGTGTGTTCGTCCATGTGGCCTCAAGAGAAGAGTGTTGGAGCGTTGCTTATGAAGAGCACTAAAGCAAAGTAATGTAGCAAATTACTCTAATAAACCAATGTAGCAGTACTGTACCAAAACACTATTTATGATACCAGGTAAAAAATCCATTTGGTCGTGTGGGTAGTTTTGCAGCCTACAGGGGTGAGTGGAGGCACGTGACAACAGAATTTTAGATTATAAATAGCCAATTTGCCCTATTGTTTAGATATATTTTGTGCGGTTCTTAAGATGTGAGGCAGCTAGGATTTCGAAAGGAGATTTTTGTGGCTTAGGAGGCGTTTCTTCACTAACTTTGATCGATTCCTCCTTCATCATAGCATCAAGGAAGCCACCGGCAGCCCTAGCTTCGGAGTGGATTCCATCAAGATGTCGAAGCTCTCCATTAAGGCCATCAGCACAGATATAGAGGGGTTTATTTCTATAGCTTTTGCATACTTTCATTTATTGATTGCTTGTTTTTTATTTTGCTCCATGGAAAACTAAACCCCTAGAGGGTATTTGGGCTTGTGAACCATAGGATTTTAATCTTGTGTGGTTTTGCTTTGTGTTTCCATTTAATTTAAGTTTTGTTGAGTTTCAATCTTGTTTACCTAATGCTTGCTTACCTTATTGATCTTATGGTTGTTTGGTTTGCATGATTTGTTCACCTTGGTGAGAGAGAGAGGTCTCCATTAGGGTTAGAACCTCAAGATTGAAGAGAGTTGAGAGGGTGAGTCATGAGATAGTAGAGCATTCACTTTCTCCTAGAAATTGGTATATTTTATCTATGTATTCCCTAAGCTCTAAGCAGCCATATGTGGTGTGAGGTGTTGAGATTGAGAGAGTTCTCTACCGTGATATCATAGGGGGTTAGGGACCTTTCACCTAGTGGTAGGGTTATGTCTATTCTTAGGAATCGGATACACCCTTTGGAATCCTTAGAGTGTTATGCGGTTATATGTGGTGTAAGGTATTGAGACTAAGAGATTTCTCCGGCAGGACCTCGTAGGGGACTAGGTTCAGTTATCTGGAGGCAGGATCTGATTATCTTTGGATTCCATGACTTAATCTACTCTCTCTAGAAACACTTTGTACACCCAATACCTAATACCTGAATTCTACGGGGAACATTGCCCGAATACCCAACTTTTACTAATTGAGATCTCCCTCTATTTTACCTTTGCATATTAATCTTTGGTATTCATTTCTTTGCATACTAGATCATCACATCATTCTATTGATTATTAGGCTAGATAGCAGAGAAGCAGTTAGTACTAGTAACATTATTCCCTATGGATTCGATTATCCGACGTGTTGGGTACTTTATTACTTCGACACCCGTACACTTGAGGTATGGGCACGCAAGAGGTGTGCCATGAATTTTTTCCCTTTGAGAGGCTCAGCATTCATTGGCCCATATATATCCATATGAATGTGTTACAAGCATTCATTGGTTCGTTGAGATTTCTTGGCGTCATGGGTGAATGGGAGATAAGCTTGTTCCCAGTAAACACAGTCGTCACATGGATCTACTTCAGCAATGTCTGGCTGGCCCATCACCATTGGCTTGGTCTTCATCAGCTTCAATGATTGAAAATTCATGTGCCCGAGTCTTCGTTGCCAAAGTGCAGTCTCAGACAACCTGCTTTAAAGGGAACATATTGTTGGTTGTCTACTTCACCCTAACCACTGACTCGCTGAAGCTCTGAACAACTATAGAGTATGCATCTTCTTCGAATACAACATCATATCCCCTTGAAAGCAACTGGTCCACACTAAATAGATTATTAGCAAGCCCAGGCATGAACAGAACGTCATGCAACAACTAGTCATGACCATCTACAGCCGTAATGGCGACTGTTCCTTGGCCCATCGCCACTATGTCTTTGTCATTGCCTATCTTTATGCTCAAAGTTTAGGATTCGTTGAAGGTTTTAAATAGCTCCTTCATCCTCATCATGTGATTTGAAGAACCATGACACACCCCTTGCGTGTGTGTGCAACAAGTGCATGGGTCGTCGAAGTAATAAAATTCCCTAGTGAGTGAGTAGTCGAATAAACAGGGAATAGTTTTACAGAAACAAGAAGTATTGCTATTTAGCTAGAGTGAAAACCAATTTGTGATTTGATTCAAAATATTATTGCAAGGAAAAGTAGAATAAAAAAGAGAACAAACAAGAGTAATTGGAAAAAACAATCAATGGTAAAATTGGGGTACCCGGACTATTGTTTCAAGTGCAAGACTAATATTATGCCTCCTAATTGAAGTTTAATGAGTCATGAAGATCCAAAGGCACACGGTCCCAAACTTAAGGTCAACCGTGACTAGCCCTTTACACTATATCTCGGCAGAAAGGGATACTCTCAAAACCTCACACTATGTGGGACTGCTTGAAGCTCTAGGGATTCGAAGTGATAAACCCTATTCCCTAAACTAGGTCAAACCCTTTGGTCTAGGTGAATGACCCCTAATTACGATTAAGCCCTAGCACTGAGGATTACTCAACATTTCACTCTGTTGCTTGCGCAACTAAGCCCAGTGGAGTTCATCTCTTAGTATTTCACTCTATCATGATAGTAAAGAACTCTTGGAATGTGAAGGTAAGATAAATCACGTTGGAAGGGAAAGGGGATGTTCTGCTACTCTCGACTCGCCCTCTCAACCCTCTTCAACCTTGCTAAGTCTAACCCTAATGAAGTGTCACTTATTCACAAGGATTACCTAGGTAGATTCTCAACCCTAGTGTCACTCTAAGGGAAAATTAAAGGAAACATAATAGAAGTCAATGAAACAAAGTCATCCTAGGGTTTAGAAGTCCAAACACCCACTAGGGGTTTAGCTCTCCATGGAGCAATACAAAGTCAAAGATGAAATCAAAAATAAGTACAAGCAATCCATGGAGATAACCCCTTTGTCGTCCGTGTTGATGGTCTTCAAGAACTGCCTCATCTTCTTCAAAGACAACTTTGCCAAGCCTAGGGCACATCTCGCCGAATCAATACCGACGCAACCTCCCCCAATAGCTCTCCTCCAAAGAAAATCGATATCGAATGCCATAGGAATGCTCCAAAATCCCAGCAAAATCTCTCCAAACTCTAGCAACCCCTCTCCCCAAAAGATGGACAAAAGATATGAAGAAAATCCCCAAAATAAACTCTCGAAGTGGTATTTAAAGGGCTAAAATCGGGCATCCACACGCCCTTGTGGAAATTTCACACGGGCGTGTGGATTTCCAGGCTTTAAATTTCCTGCGCATTGTGAACAGTAACTGCTATAGTAAACTGCTACAGTGGTTTTTACAGTGCTCCCAACTTTAATTTCTTCATCGAGGCCGCATGATTGGGCACACATCCATGTGGTAGATTATGTCCCGTCTTCACTTTCGAACACATTGATGGAGCTCTTGACAACGTTAAACAAGTCGGAACATATGAGTGTGACTGCCTTTGCGCCCTTCCAATTTGTGTATTCACTTGAACATTTTGGAGGTTGGCACACACCTACATGTCTATGAGCACAACTTATGCCTTGATCTTTGTTAGGTTCAAGAGTTTCCTCAATAATTTCATCCATGATCTATTTTTGCTTTCTGTCTTCCAAACTTGTCTCCACAATCCTAAATGCACAAAAGAACACAAATACACATGAATAAGCCATAAAATCTGATAAAAGTGATGCTCAATGTAAGAAAAGTATACTTGGTAATATTTATACTTGAGCACTTATCAAACTCCCCCATGGTTAAGCTTTTGCTTATCCTCAAGCAAAAATAAAACATTAAAATATCTAAGAGGAAAAACTGAAAGTTCTCAGCCTTAGGTTCACCAAAAGTATGCAAAAGGGGCATTCTAGAAGTAAGGAAAATCCAAACATTAAATAAGAGAGATCATAGCTCTAGCTAAATACTTTAATCAAAAGGACAACAAACCCGACATTGTGTAAGTGTGTGTAAACTCACTCAACTCAACCCAACATGTACTCCTCAAAATTCTTATTAAAGAGGACTTATTTATACATAAAAAGGGAAGATAGTAGCTTCACACATCCTCTAAGTTAGCCCTTTCCTCGACGATCGCCAAGGTGGCTTTCATACTTTCGAGATGGTAGATCTTTCTACCGGGATAGTAGCTTTCATTCATTCTATTAGATAGCTCTTTCTCTCATTAGGGCATAACTAGTATCCGACTTATGAGAGTAGCTTCATACTTCATAGGTGGTAGCACTTTCCACCCCCAATGCACAAGCAAAACAACTTCATTTTCATTTATTTGAAACTTAAAACAAAACAATGCTAAAACAGTCCCTTAAGTGTTGAACTTGAGTTTTCACAAGGTTTAATGAATGAGTAGTGCAACAAGAGATAATCGGGCAAAAATTCCCTACAATTCAAGTAAAGCAAGAGCATGATAGTACTAAACTTAAGAATACAACTATTGCAACTAAGGTGATCTGCCATAGGATACATGAGCATGAACAATAAATGCACCAGTATAGAACGTATATAATGTGACCTCCCCCCCCTCACACACACACACTTAAGATGTACATTGCCCTCAATGTACACATGCAAGCACAATAAGATAAAGAAAGTAAAACATGTGTGTGAAGATGGCCAATTGAAACAATACTCCCCTGAGCTCCTAATGTTGCATTTGATAGAGTTATATTCATTGAGAGTTAAGTTTCAATGGGTTATGGAGCACACACGGGCATATGGAATGCATATGACCGTGCCTATGATTATTCCTCAATTCCAAGACTCACAAGACCATCTGCATGTATACAAAAGAAAGTTCAATGAAGCTCAATCCAAAAACAAAACATATCATGTCTATAAAGATATGAAAATGAAATACAACTCGATACAACTAAAAGTAATAAGAGAAACTCAGAAGAAAAGTCCTTTCTGAGTAATGCAAGTCTAAAATAAATTGTTGAAATAAAATACTAAAACAAAAGACAAAGAAACATAAAGATGCCTCAAGCATCAGTGTCGTCTACTGCTGGTGCTAATGCTACTGCTGCTGGAGTTGGTGATGACACTCGTGGTCTCATAATAAATGGCGAGGTCATGTCTCGCTCAAGCAGCTGCTGAAGTGTATCAAGAGGCACTATCACCTCAATGTGGTTAGCAGCCTGTGTCGCGCGAACCTCAGCCAAATCAGTCTGTAGTACCCCTACAGTACTCTCGACCCTCTCAATGTGATTATGGGCTTGAGATGGAGAAATGATGCGCATTGGAGGGTGTGCCTCTATGTCCATCTGCTCATGCTGTGGTTGAGGAGCAGGCTGAGAACCCTCAGTGTTATCTTTCTCACCCCTGCTAGTCTCTTATGGTGGCATGATCATAAAATATGTGTTCGGTCCATACCTGCACACCATACCCATTAATCACTTAGTCTCTAGGCCGAGGGAAGATAAAACGATGATCTTCTCAGCCCCTCTAATCGCGTCGATTAAACCCATCCCCATGATGAGTCTAGGGATGTACGGGCCGAAGAATATCATCCCAACTCTTGCATATTATCCCTGGTGTCGCAAATACTCACCCATGATGTGTCCCAGGTGGAGTGGCTCGATCTGTAACCACGTCCGTTCATTGATCTGCTAAGAACGTCATGGATATATCTGTAGGCCAATCAGGAGAGGCATATAGCCTTAGAGATCCCAGGCTCATACTGACCCTGGTCACACAACATCCTGTAAGCACGCTGCGGAGTCAAATTGCTAGGATAATCAGTTGGTAACTGCTCATACTCCTTGATATCAATGTAATCCTCATCATAGAGCCCAAGTCGGAGAAAAAACTATGTCACACTCATATTGTGATACTGTCCAAACTACTGTATACGTGAGCACCTCTAGTGTCAGCATACGAATAACCAGCTCTCTGATAGACAACAACAGCACCGCTACCAATTGAGAGCAGCTCCTCAACCTCTTGTGCCATCTCATCTCCTAGCTGTATCTCTTGTAATGCATTTAGGTCGAGATATCAAGACTGGTCGAACTTCAGCTTCAACAAGCGCTTGAAACACACTTGATGTTCGGGTATAGTGAACTCAAGCTGCTCGGGAGACGGCTCACGAGGATGCTTGCCAGCCAGCTTCTTCGATCTGTGAGCCATTCCTACATGAATGGAAAAGAAATCGATCAAATTAAACTTAAAAAAAAACAATTCTGCATAAATCCACATGGTCGTGTGGAAATTCCACAAGCCCATGTGGATCTTCGAGGCATGACAACAGTAAATGCGAATTCACAAAAATCCATATGAAACACTTCATTTCTAAATACAATCTATAATCATGCACAAGTATTTTAAACGTGAAATTGAAGCAAAATCCACCATAATAAGCTAAAAAAAGAAGATTGGCAAAGAAAAGGGGAGAAGATGCTTACCGACGAAATGCAATTTGAAAACCTTGAAGATGGTTGGAAAACAACTCTAAAACCCCTTAACTAGATGGAGAGAAGGTTAGGAAGATGAAGGAAAGTGGTCTTTGAGTGTGGAGGCATTTAAAAATGAAGAGGTGCGAGTGGATTTTAAAGAAAAGTCGCGGTTCTTAGAGGTCTGCAGATCCACACAGGCGTGTGGAAATTACCCACGCCCGTGTGCCTCCATAGGGAACTTCATAGGGGCATACACACGCTCTTGTGTGCTCTCAGGATGACCACTTTGGCCTCTGAACGCATCCACATGGGCGTATGTAAATTACCCGCACCCGTGTGCAAGACCCATAAGGGCACCCACACACCCTTGTGGCTTCTCTGTTCTTCTAAAAAGTTTCCTAAGTGTTCCACACACCCCTGTGGAAATTCCACATGAGCATGTGGATTCACAGGGGTAGCCACACGCTCCTGTGTGCTCTCGGGATATAAAATTTTTCTCTGTAGAGATCCACACGCCCCTATGGAAATTCCATACGGGCGTGTGCCCTTCACAGGGTCACTCACAAGGGCACTCACATGCCCCACCATCGTGTATCAATAAGATGCATGCCATAAAGAGATTATTTCTCTTGAAAATAAAGAATGGTGTTACGGTGTGAAAGCATGTGAATGAGTTTAACTCTATTGTGGCACAATTAAAGGCTCTAAAAGTAAATCTTGATGAAGACGTCTTATGCTTCCTACGTTTGAGCTATTTGCCTCCAAGTTGGGATACTCTTGTTACTACCATGGCAAATACAATGAGAAACGAATTCAAGTTGAATGATGTTGTAACTTCATTGAGTAGTGAGGAGACTAGAAGGGCTACTTCACAAATGTCTAGTGACTCAAGTCAAGCACTAACGGCCAATGAAAGAGGAAGGTCTTAACAAAGGGCTGATGTTTCGGCTAGTAAGGTCAAGTCACAAGCAAAGGGAATATTAAAGTCACGGGGCCGGGTTGTTACCTATTGGTATTGCAAGAAACAAGGTCATGTGAGGAATGATTGTAATCTTTTGAAGAGCATGCGAAAGGAGAAGCAAGTTGATTGTGAAGCAAGTATAGCATCTCAAAGTGATGATGGAGTCACATTAAGCATTGCTTATATGGTATCTTCTTCCATAGGTTCTTGGTTGTTGGACTCCGGTGTTTTATTTCACATATTTCGGAATTGATCATTTTTGTCCACTTCTAAAGAGGTTGATTGTGGTAATGTCTACCTCGGCAATGATTGTGCTTGTAAAATTTTGGGCATTGGTGATGTGGTTATTAAGCAAGCAAATGGGAAGGAGCATACATTGACTAATGTGAGGCATGCTCCCGGAATAACAAAGAATCTTATTTCGGCAGAGCAACATGATGAGGCCACTTAGGTGGTTACTTTTAACAATAGATTGTGGAAAATCTCCAAGGGTTGTATGACGATATTGAAGGGCCAAAAGGATGGAAGATTGTATGTATACTTTTCTATGTTCACTTCAAAGATGTATGTTGGCAAGTGGACATGATGATATGCATGTTTGGCATAGTCGGCTTGGACATCTCAGTAAGCATGGAATGAAGGTATTGCAAGATAAAAAGTTTATTACTTTACTTGAGAATTCATCTCTTGAATTATGTGTGCATTGCATCATAGGCAAGCAACATAGAGTAAATTTTTAAGGCATGAATCTCATGGAAAGTTGAAGGCATTGGAGTTGATTTATTCTGATGTTTGTGGCCCTATGAATGTCAAGTCTCTTGGTGGTGCTTCTTATTTTGTCACTTTTATGGATGATTCTTCTAGAAAGTGTTAGCTTTATTCATTAGTATCTGATAAGTGCTTGAGTAGACATATTTTTATATATGTTTTACATGCATTGAGAATCATTTTTACCATGGTTTATGTCTCATATTGTGTATTTGGTGTTCTTTTATGCATATAGGTTGTGAATGCCTTGAAGAGTAAAAAAGAAGCAAAGATAGGCTATAAAGACACAATGTTGGGAGTTCTTGTTCAATACAAAGACCAAGACACGAGAAGAGTTCATAAACGTGGAGATGTGTGCCAACTTCCAAGAAGATTCAAGTTAATTCACTAGTGGAAGGGCACAAAGGCAACCACATCTTCATGTTCTTTCTCTTTGTGAAGATTGTAAGATCTCTCAAAGATATGTCGACGAAGAAAAGTTTTATAGCCTACCACATGGACGTGTGCCCAGACATGTGGACTCAAGAGAAGAGTGTTCGGATCACGGTTTGTGAAAGTACTGTAGCAATTGTACTGTAGCCGTTTTGCCCTATTCTTTCTCATCTTTTGTGCGGCTCTTAAGGGGTGAGACGGCTAGGGTTTGGAGAGGTCTTTGCGGCTTTGGAGGTGCTTCGTCACCAACTTTGATCGATTCCTCCTCCGTCATAGCATCAAGGAAGCCACCTGTGAACCTAGCTTCGGAGTGGGACCTTCAAGACGTTGAAGCTGTCCATCAAGGCCATCGGTTCATATATAAGGGGGTTTATTTCTATGGTTTTAATGTACTTTCATTCATTGATGGTGTGTTTTGTATGTTGCTCCATGGAGAGCTAAAACCCTAGAGGGTATTTGGGCTTGTGAACCCTAGGATTCTCATCTTTTATGGATTTGCTTAGTGTTTCTATTTAATCTGAGTTTGATTAAGTTTTAATCTTGATAGTCTAATGCTTGCTTGCCTTATTGATCTTTTGGTTATTTGGTTTGCATGATTTGTTACCTTTGTGAGAGAGAGGTCTCCATTAAGGTTAGAACCTCAAGATTGAAGAGGGTTGAGAGGGTGAGTTATGAGATAGAGAGCATTCCCTTTCCCCTCCGATTGGTGTATTCTATCTCCGTTCCCTAAGCTCTATGCAACCATATTTGGTGTGAGCCATGAGATTAAGAGATTTCTCCGCAGGGACCTTGTATGGGGTTAGGATCCTTCGCTGGGAATTAGGGTCGGATCAATCTTTAGGAATCGGATACACCTCTTGGAATCCCTAGAGTGCTTTGCGGTCATATGTGGTGTGAGGTGTTGAGATTGAGCGATTTCTCCACCGGGACCTCGTAGGGGACTAGTATCGGTGATCGGGAGGCCGGATCCGATTATATTTTGATTTCCACGACTTAACTTACTCTTCATAGAAACACTTTGCTTATCCGGTACCTAATACCTGAATCCTTGGGGGAGCATTGCCTGAATACCCCACTTTTACTAATTGAGATCTCCATCCATTTCACCCTTGCATATTCGTCTCCGGTATTCATTTCTTCGCACATTAGATCACCACACCTTTCCATTTATCATTAAGCTAGAAAGCAGAGAAGAAGTTAGTACTAGTAGCCCTGTTCCCTGTAGATTCGACTACCCGACTCACCGGGTATTTTATTACTTCAACACCCGTGCACTTGCAGTTCACATGCATATTCAGACGCATGTCAAGTTTTTAGTGCCGTTGCCGGGGAACAGGATACTAGGAACACTAGGACTTTGTTGCTCTAGCCACTTATCTTTTTCTTTATTTTGTCTATTCCACACTTTCTTTTTCTTCCATTATTCTCATCGATTTTTATTTTGTTTTTATCTATTCCACTCGATCTTCTTCCACCGTTCTATTTTGTTTTATTCTATCTTATTTACTTTTTCTTGCATGGAACTTGAATGATGATTGATCCACTTATAGAATTATGTTCACAGGTTGATGTTGTCACTAGGAAAATTGATCGACTTGTTAATGATCATCAACAGTACAATCCATGTCGCACCACATATCATCCAACTCGAAGGAGCTGCCCAAATTTCTTATGGGATATTGATGGACAACAATGGGAAGCACCTCAACAAGAACTTCAATGGGATGAGAAAGTTGAAGAAGATGTACTTCGGTTGGAAAGAGTGTTACCGAGATTTATTGAAGCAACCGATGCCCGTTTCCAAAATATTGAGGCCACATTAAGTTGTCACGAGGTCTCTATCAAAAACATTGAGCATCAATTAGGAGAGATCTTGGACATGCTTGCTAAGGAAAAAGAAGAATTTGAACAAGCAAGACAAGTGTCTCCGGGGACATGATGAGGGCCATGAGCACAATTGAAGAAGTTGGGCAAATTGAATACATTGGTGTAGAAAATGAAAAGAAAGACGTTGAATATCATTTTGAGATTTTGGATTGTGTGAATGAAGATTATGCTTGTGAGCGAGAAAATTTTCAAGGGGATTTGCTAGTCTCATCTTCCTTTCAAGGTAAAAATACACAAGAAGAAGCAAACCCCAAGGTAATGGAACAAGCATTTCTCTTTGGGATTGATCAACTCTTACAATGCAAGAAAGAGACTTTGGGAAGGGAAAAAGATGTGGGTAGGAGATTGAAGCCATCCAATGACCCACCTATGCTAAGCTTGGACAATTCCCAACTCAAATTGTTTTCTTGGAGGCCAAAAGTAAGATGGTCGGACTCTCTAATTAATATTCCACCCCGACAACTAGATTCTTGGTTTAAAGGAAGTAGCTATGCAATGTCTAGTCGGGAGGAACACACTCTTTTCAAGCCTCCATAAGGTAAGGAGGAGGTACGTCAAGCTTAGTGATGCAAAACAAGTGCTTCTTGGGAGGCAACCCAAGTTTTTAAATGTTTTCTAGTTTAGATTTTTATTTCTACAGTAATAAATTCATGAGTGGGTGTTTTGATGAATTTTTGTTGGTGTTGAAGTTTCCATGAAAATGTTTTGGTGATTTAAATTGATTTTCGTTTATGTGGCATGGTTTAGGGTGTAATTCATGTTTATAGTTGAAGAATTAGTGTTAATTTGAAGTTTGGAGCCTTGCGTGGACTGTATGTAGAAATTTTGCAGCTCACGCGGTCGCGTGGAATTTCCACGCGGCCGTGTAAAGTACCCACACGGGGGTGTGGAATTTCCACACCCCCATGTGGCTTATAAGAATATGAGGGGTCACTTTTCATTATCTTCATCACTTACAACCTTCTTCTCCTCCCACTTCTCCATCTTTAAGAATCCAAACTTTTGAGCACAAAAACTAATTTTCTTCAACTCCTTGGAGATTTAAAAGTGTTTTGCCGGCATTTGCATTAAGTTTCCTTCACCGATTTGCTCCGGTAAACTTCATTTTCCCCTATCTTCTCTATGCCCTTATTTTGCCAATCCATGGAGTTTTATTGGTTAGCAAGTGTTGTTTTTCATGGAAAATCTTGTAGAAACACTTTAGAATGTATGGATCGAAACTTTTTGGAAGCGTTGGAGCCCAATCATGGTTTCTTGCCCATGGTTGGGCGCCTACGCCGGCGCGCGGCAAGCCCACGCGCCCGTGTGGACTTCGGCCGCGCGTCCACGCACCCGCGTGGACTGGCCAGCCATTCGGCCGTGCACCCATGCAGGCGCACGGCCAGCCCATGCGCCCGCGTGGGCTGGAAAAGCACCCAATAAGGCCAAAAAAGTGCTTGCCTTGCCCTCCACGCCCGCGTGGAGCCCTGTACTCATCAAATTCATGCTTAACCGACTTCTTTTGAAGCTTTATTTGCAGGTATGATACCAAGCACCGAAAATCTTGTTCCGAAATGCTTTGATTTCATACAGGTAACCTTGGATAAGAACATTCTCTTGGCACACTGGCAACACCAGAAGACGACGTCGATGCTTGAGGCGTCCCACTCATTATTCTTTAGTTTTCTTTACTTTTGTTTTCATTTTTTAGTTTTTCTTTGTTTTATCTTTTAGACTTTAGTTAACTTTGTGTTTTGTTTTGTTTATGCAAGTTTGTGCTTCATGTGTTTACTTATAAGAACTCGTAAATCTTTTCTATTTTGTTGAGTTTCACTGAACCCCTTATCTACGTGCAGATGGACTTGAGAGTGATGTTGATGGTGTTTTAGTCATAGACACGATCATGCGATATTTTGTCAAGTCTATGATAAGTGGTGCTTCTTATTTTGTCATAGACACTAATGTTTGTGGCCCTATGATTGTCAAGTCTCTTGGTGGTGCTTCTTATTTTGTCACTTTTATGGATGATTCTTCTAGAAAGTGTTAGCTTTATTCATTAGTATCTGATAAGTGCTTGAGTAGACATATTTTTATATATGTTTTACATGCATTGAGCATCATTTTTAACATGGTTTATGTGTCATATTTTGTATTTGGTGTTTTTTTATGCATATAGGTTGTGAATGCCTTGAAGAGTAAAAAGGAAGCAAAGATAGGCTATAAAGACACAATGTTGGGAGTTCTTGTTCAATACAAAGACCAAGACATGAGAGGAGTTCATAAACGTGGAGATGTGTGCCAACTTCCAAGAAGATTCAAGTTAATTCACTAGTTGGAAGGGCACAAAGGCAGCCACATCTTCATGTTCTTTCTCTTTGTGAAGATTGTAAGACCTCTTAAAGATATGTCGACGAAGAAAAGTTTTATAGCCTACCACATGGACGTGTGCCCGGACATGTGGGGGCATACAACCACTACAAGAAATTTGGCCTATAGAGACTAAATTTAGCGGCAAATTTATAAATTGTTACTATAAATCTTTATAGCGGCAGATTTTTTATATTAGCCGCTAGAGATCTGTTTTTAAGCGGCAAATTTTTAAATTAGCTACTATAAACACAAATTTATTTGTTGTCTTTTTAATAATAGTTTTTATAGCGAGCAATCATATATTAGCTGCTATATATATTACATTTTGAAAAATTATATTTAAGGTTGAAAATTGTTCTCCATAGTATTTATCATTTATTTAAATAAAAATTATTGTTGAAAAAATCTATTAGACTGAATTTTATGGATAATTTTCTTTCAGAAACTTTTAAAAACTTTTTAAAATTTTATTTATTTATTTATTTATTTATTTTGTTTTTTAGATATTATATCACACCAAATTTGATGGATTTTCAAATTCATTATAATAAATTAACAACTTTTAGCATCAAATTTTTTAATTAGCTATTGTAGATATAATTTTTTTTTAACAATAATTTTTATTGAAACTAATTCATGTATTAGTCGCTATATATATATATATATATATTAAATTTTAAAAAATATATATTTAAAGGTTGAAAATGATATTCACTATTTCTATCAATAAAGTTCAGTATCTCATATTAGGATCACATAATATACACATAATATTCCAAGCGTTAAAAAAACAAAACAAAACAAAACAAAACAAACTCATACTAAGTAGCATCCTTATTGGATTCGGGTTAAACCTAGATTGAAGTGATGGAAAAAATGGATCCGCAGAACTCATTAAGCATCCAAACCCATCTCCACTTCCCATTCTCCAAAATCCACCTCCACCTCCATCCCTATTGCGAAAACCCTCTCCCCCATCGCCGCCACTGTCGTCACTGTCCTTATCCCACTGCCGCGAAGAACGCCATGCTCGGTGTCCAGCCACCCTCCTTTCAGATCCCTTCCACCTTGATCCACCCTTCCGTCACCAAATCGTAGCACTCCGCCGTTGGATAGAGCATCCCCTCCCATCACCGATCACTGCCGATCTCTCCAGTACGGTCACCTCCGTCCCTACATTTTGTTCCCTTTTCTACATGTTTTCCCTTTTTCTAAACATGCTTGCTATTCTCGTGATTTTTCTTTTCCTTTTTAACTGATTTCAATAGATTGTTGGGCATGAATTTAGGTAGAGGTTTAGCATGCTTTCTCATTAAGAAACATTTCTCAGACATCCATATTGTTCTCTTTCTAATCAATAGCAGAAGGGCTTTACTCATCTAAAAATTGAGTGATTAAAGGAACATAAGAGATGTCAATAGATCAAGGTGCTTATATTTAACCAAAATAAATCCAGGGGACAGCTAAAACTTAACAAAGTCAATTTAATAAATGGGAGGAGCTTGGGCAGCGCATCTAAGCTAGAAATTAATTTCTAAATGAATTTTGAACATGGTTCAGCTCCTCCAACACAGAAATATCTCTGGCATGTCAATTAGGCAGAAATAGTTACACAGGAAGGTTATAAATAAACATTTGTCCAACAAGATTGTCTCCTACACAAAACTTTGTTCTTGTTCTTGAAGTTCCAATGATGGAAAAAAAGCCCAAGATTTTCTAGCTAGAGCATTCTCAAGGGCACAGGTTTGGCTCAGTTAAAATTAGCTAAAATCAAGCACTTGAGTTGGATCAATAACATTAACATTACGCGCCACTAAAGCTAGGCCTTGTGCCAGTCAAGTTTACTCATTTACACCTTGAGCGTAATTATGGAACTAGTAAAAGATAGGAGGAGTAGTAGTATCCCAACAAGTGTCCATTAAACCAAAACCAAATATAGCATGTCTGCCCATAGGCATGAAGAATTGAGTTTATTTGAGTTCTGCTAAAAATTAATTCAAATACCCAAGTCAATCATTTCCAGGATCACCAACCTTATTATCTACATGTACCAGGAAGACATGCATGATTTTGAAATAAAAAAGGAAATAAGTAATAAAGCAACTGATGTTAATTACCTTCAGGAAGACATGTATGATCCTAAAGAACTACTCAAACAAGGTCATGTGTAAAAACAATAAATCTAATAAGAGAAACATTACCATTATTCAAAAATATATACCTCAAATGTGTATTAGTGTCCGTTTTGAGGGATCCATTTTGTATCGAGCTGATCCAACACGAAAAATGCGTTCACCTACAACATATAAGCATCATTATATATGTTATACTGATGTTTTGGGTAAAATATGTTGTTGGTGAGGAATGACGACTTTATCTCTCTCTTTTTAGTGTTAGTTACTTTTGGTTAATTATTAGATTTCTACAGAAGTGCTTTGTCATAGCTATTCTAATTGCTTCAGCTGTTAATGGTCAAGTTTTCCATCCTTATTTTTTAGGATGCAGATCTCTCCTTTTGCTGGAGTAGCCCATCTATTGAAATATCATATCTTGCACTTCAGTGAAGATCTCATCTGGTAATTGCTTTTATTACAACATTATAGCAGATTAACTTTGCTTGTTATTCTTGGGTTTAAAAGGAACTCTAAAGATATCAGTAATGAGTATTTCACGATCTTATAATAGTAGGATTTCATGCCACTATTTATTGATAAAAAGAATATTTTACCCTGATTATGTTGTAACCTTATGCAATTTAATTGTTATTAAAAAAATATCAATTTCTAAATATAGTTTTTTCTGTTTCCTTTATTCATCTTTCTTATGGTGACAAGATTTCTTTGTTGTGCATTACTAGGCAGACCAATCTATGGCATTATGTGAACTGATTAGATTATCATTTGTTATAAAGGAGGCCATGACTAAGTTTTTTAATTTGTTTAAATGATGAATTTTATTTATTTTAATTTTGATTAATGAAAATAAACTAAATTTCCACTAATCTTTTATTAAACCAAAAACAACATGAACGACTAGTATGAACCGCTGAAGAGATCCTTATAAGTGCCAACATCCATACATAAATAATAAATCATGTAATTAAATAATTCTACTGAATATTGCCACACCTTCTAGAATTATAATTTGGTTTGTATATTTTAACATTTATTATATAGACAAAAAGTAAAAAGTTCAAGGGAGGAAATGACTAAGAAGTGCCACAAGTTGCACATTACTTAATTTTAATATTCTTGAAAAAATAAAAAGTTATTTCTTTTGACAATATTCGGTTTCAAAGAGTTTGAACACAAGAATTAAGAAAATTATTTGAAATTAATGAGATCCATATTTTTAACATTGAAATTGAGTTTGTCCTTGAAATCTGTCTCTTAACTTAAATGCATAATTTTCTTTTGATCCTTATATCATTGGATCACAAGCTGAATATATATATATATATATCATGTATTATAATTATGTAATATTTAATTGTTATTGTGTACATGCCTGGTTCACTGTTAAACTTTTGAAAACTACAAGGATATTTAATACATTTTGTCTCATCATACCGGTGTTAAAACTATTTATTTCTGATTTTTTCTTATTTAGTTTTTGCTTTATTGTTAATTTATTTTTCTTATTTCTTGTTACATCTATTATCATTAATTGAGTTTTGAAATCATGTTATTGTACTACTATGACAACATGAACTTTATACAATAAAAATGATGTCAAGTTTTAATATTTAGAAATAATTTATTGATTATGCCATACAAATTATAAATCAACAGAGCAATTATTATTAAGAAAGGTCAATTGTGTTGGCGGCATGGATAAAGCATGGATGTCTAAGTCAAGGTAATTATTATATTCAACAGGATAAAACTTCATTATTTTTTTATATACCGTATTTAGTAAGCATTACATTATTATATGTTTTAGGTTGAGTGTTGAATATGAACAAGGAGTTAGGGAATTCTTGGAATTTGCATCTTCCAATACACTATCAAATCAAATCTTGTGTCCATGCCGAATATGCATCAATAGTGTTCTTTTGACCAAGGATGAGGTGTACGAACATCTTATTATTAATGGTATCCTGAAGTTATACAAAAATTGGTATGAACATGGTGAACAATAATCATCTTCTTCAAACCCAAATATTGCACATCATGATAATTTGTCAAGCCATGTCAATGTGCATGAAATGTTGCAAGATACATTTGGTATATCAAATGTTGACATGGGAGATGAAACATCTCCTACTTCATCTTCAGGAGGTCCGAATAATGTAGCTAGTCAATTTTTTTAAACTTCTTGAAGATGCAAACAAAGAGTTGTACCAAGGATGTTCTAAATTCACAAAAATCACATTTATTGTCCGGCTTTATCATATAAAGTGCTTATCGGGATGGAGTAATAAATCTTTAGATTTGTTGCTGGCACTTTTGAAGGAAGCATTCCCAGAGGGAGAGACATTACCAGAATCCTTTTATGAATTGAAAAAGGTTGTTAAAGACTTGGGTCTTGATTACAAAAAGCTAGATGCATGCCCTAATGACTATATGATATATTGGAAAGAAGCTGCACATGATGACATTTGTAAGGTATGTGGAGTTTCTAGGTGGAAGCAAATGCAAAAAAAAGTTGGGATCTATGACATCTTCAGAGGTGAAAGAAAAAAAAAATCCTATAAAAGTGTTGCAGCATTTTCCTCTAGTCCCTAGATTAAAGAGATTGTGCATGTCATCAAAAACAGCCTCACTAATGGTATGGCATGATCAAGATCAGGTGAAAGATGGGTTTTTAAGGCATCCTGCAGATTCAATAGCATGGAAAGAT
>NC_052475.1:7259965-7313703 GCF_009730915.1 Dioscorea cayenensis subsp. rotundata
CATGCACTCATTTATACTGACCGACTTATTTTTAAATAGAGACATCAGTATTTTAAGCGAGAAGTATCGTAGTTTTAAATAGAAAGCTCGATTACTTAGGCGTTATAGTCGAACCACAGTAACGCTGCTGAAACTTACAATGCAGGAGACCGATTTTAAATCGATTAAAATTAAGCTATTGATCGATCACCTGTTAGATGCTTGGGTGGGGAGGTTTAAAAATCGTTGTATTTAAAAGGAAGGGTGTTTTATGGATATTCGAATTTAGGGGAGAATATGTGCGTATTATGGCTTTGAGGGTGTTTTTAGCGATTTGGCATTATAATATTTTTGCAGTGATATGTGGTACCTCGTAATCTCGCATCGATCGTCACAGTATTTTTATATGGCTGATGTGTTAGCATGAGTTAAGCCATGTAAGTCGCGAGGGCTATTTGGGTAAAACTCAATTTTTTATTTATAAAAATTTTAGAAGTATTTTTATTTTTTAAATATTTTTAATTTTCATAAAATCTAAAATTTCCAAACCATTTAAAATATATATAAGTTTAAAAATTATTCTATAGTTTTTAAGTAAATTTAATAAAAATTTAAATTAAAACTTAAAAGACCAAATTGCAGCTGACATAATAAGTTACATTGCATTGGTTGGTTATAAGAAATATATATATATATATATATATATATATATATATATATATATATATATATATATATTTTCAATAATAAGTAAGCGGTTAATGTGCCATATGCCACACATACACCATTAGTCATGGCCAGACTCACGACATTATTACCGTGTTGAAATAGTGTTTTGGCTAAAAATATTACATTTACTAAATTACGCATGTTTGGGATTATTCATCAAAATACCTGCGTTGGTGGAAAGCGTAAACCTTTGCACCCGTTTTGACTTTTTATTTTTATTTTTAAAATATAAAAAGCGGAGAGTTTCTCCCATTTTCATTTTCTTAATTAAAAATTATAAGCAGGAGAAACTCTCCCGTTTTATTTATATTTTAAAACTCTAGTGCTTGGTCATTGGGTTTTTAAAAGAATGCTTTTCTATGATTAATTTTTAATTAAAAAATAATTGTTGATATATATATTAATCTTTTTATTTAAAAACTATGAATCTCGGAAAAATATTAGAAATAAAAGCGAGTCAGTTGCGCGATGTAATTAATATCTAAAATAGGATGGTTAAATATACATGACGGTAAGTAGTTAGTACAAAGTAGGATGGTGAACCTACTTGTAGTTAGTAATTAGCACAAAGTAAAGGCTGTCCGACACTGTGGGTCGGTGCTTAGCACAAAAGTAGGTCGGTTAAACCTGCGGTCGATGGTGGTATAAAGTAGTTTGAGTCGAACTTGTATCGGTAATTAATTGAGACGAAAGTAGAGGCGTCGAAAGCATGACCGAATCGGGTGATTAGCGCAAAAATGCGTTGGTCGAAACTTCCACCGGGTCGGTGGTGAGTCGAAAGTAAGTTGGTGAACCTCTGCGCGATGGTAATTAGCACAAAGTAGGACGGTCGACACTGCGTCTGGGTCGACAAATGGACGTGTCGAACTGCGCCCACTTTTCGTTGATTGGGACAGCAGGGACAGATCATGCTTGCGCTAGTCGAGCCGAGTCGTGGGTCGAACTGCGCCCACTCGTTGATTGGGACGAGCGGGGATAGTCGAACATCGAGTCGACTGCAATGCGGCCGGTCGAACTGAGCCACTCGGTGATTGGGACAAAGCGGAGACGTTCGAGCACTGCGCCCACTCGGCGTAGAGCCACGGTCGAGGCTGCACCGCTCGGTGATTAAAGACCAAGTATGGCGATCAGAACGTAGCGAGTCGGCTGCGTGAGCGGTCAGAGCTTGCATCGGCGGTGATTGGGACAGATAGAGACGGTCCAGACTGCGCGGTCGACCCAGTCTTGTGCGGTCGAACTGCGCCACTCGGTGATTGGGACAAAGCGGAGACGGTCAGAACTGCCGGTCTGCATCAAAGTACCTTACGGTCGAACCTGCGCCCACTTTCGATTGATTAGGACAAAGTATGTGATCGAGACACTGCAGTGTTCATAAATGAAATTTTCAAAAGTTGAGTTCTTTATATAAACCAACATTAGTAGCCCATTTTTCACTCTTGACACTGTTTACTCACTCACTCACTCACCCATTACTTCTTTTCTTATCTTCGACAATGGCGAGAGACTTCACTTGTATTGGTTTACTACTGATGGTTCAATCATTGCTAGTGAAGACACAATTATATTTTTAGATCGGGAGGATCGATCATATTTTTGTATGTCGAAGAGCGACATCTCTTCTGACAAATTTAAAGAGATCCTTGAAAGCATTGAGGCTAGCGACAACCAAGAGTTTCATATATCAAATACTGGGCCCCCAATTTCTTGAGGATCGAGTAAGATTTGCTATCGGTCGATTCAAAGTGCGTAATGGCCAGAGATGTTGGGATGATGTTCGATGCCATAAAAAGAAATCCGAGATATTGGCATTATTGAAATTGTGCATGTGGAGTTCGTGACTGCGACTTTCGAGGTGCTCCTTGCTGACAACAAACCGCCCCAAATAGCGAGTTCAACTCAATTTGAGGCGGGAGAGGATTTCATCACCATGCCAAGTTAATGAACACGAGCGGCTCGCATGCGGAGTGGAGGGCACAAGATGATCCACCATCGATAATTATTTTTACTAATTCACAACATCTACAGAGGTGAACAAGTTCTTTTTCATGATACTCATGAAACCCGAATTTGAGTCGAGTATGGCCGATCCAGTGGAGATGATGAGGACGACGATGGTGATAGCTTTGGGGAAGACATTGAAGCAAGTGTTGATGACATTCAGTTAGAAGAATGCAATCTTGAAGACGTTCCAATGACCAGCCATAATTTCATGATGGCACCAATGGAGCCTCCGACACATATCACGAACCCTTGATTTGGAAGCAATGTCGCGCAAAAATTTCCGGAGTACCCTTTATTGTATGCTCGAGCACATTAGCTGGAGCAGCGACAAATGGAGATCTTCATGTAGGCATGAGGTTTCGAAGCAAAGATGATCTTTGTGACCACAATTAAAGCATTACGCTTACTTAAATCTATCGAATACAAAGTTGTTGAGTCGATCCGACTCGATACTCCGGTAAATGTAAGTCGTATGGCGATGGGTGTAATTGGAGGGTTTCGCGATCCTATAGCGAAAGGCGACTTTGGGAAATTACAAAAGTGCACTGGGCCTCACGCGTGTTCATCAGCAATGATCTCGTAGGATCATTTGAAGCTGGATTCAAACATGATTTGTCATCAAATACAAGCACTAGTCCAACAGTAGCCAAGCATCAATGTATCGGTTTTAATAGCGGAGATCAAAAAAATCGATACGGATACACACAGACATATAGGAAAGTATGGACGACTAAGCAGCGGTTGAAGCGACATTTGGCGATTGGGAGGAGTCCTCGACGAATTACCAAGATGGCTATCGGCGTTGCAACGGTTTGTTCACAGGGGACGATAGTTGATCTTGAGACCCGGCCCGACATCTGATGGACCTTACAGTGCGTGATGCTCGAGATCTTTCATAGAGTTTTCCCGGAGCTTCCCGCTGCGTGGAGGCTTTCAAATATTGCAAACGGTCGTCCGGATAGATGGCACCCATATTTATGGCAAATATAAAGGCACTTTGTTGTTGGCGATCGCCTGAGACGAGTAATAAAAATATCCTGCCGATTGGTTTTTGCCATCGTGGAAGGAGAAAGCGTTGGGTGGATGGACTTTCTTCTTCGCATGACTTACGTTCTAGTGTAACACCACAACAAGGAATATGCTTTATATCTGATCGCCATGAATCTATCAAATCAGCTTTTAGATCGCTTGGCCGTGAGATGAGTGCTCCTCAGTGCATACCATGTTTATTGCATTAGACATATCTCGGCCAATTTCATGCGTCGATTTTAGGAAACAAAAGAAATCTGACGGATAGTTGTCAATATTGGCAAGTTACAAGATTAACTTTTTTTAATCTAACTCTTACATTGTTGTTAATTATTGAAGTTATCTTAACTTTTTTTAAGTTCATCATGTTGCGAGGGTTATTTCGAAAAACCATTCAAGATTTTAACTACTTGGTATGGTTTTACTACGGAGACAACGATGAAGAGGCGACGAGATGGTTGGATAACATACAGCGGGAGAAGTGGGCTCAAGCGTTCGATAAAGAAGGGAGAAGATATGGTCACATGACAACCAACCTCGCGAATGTGTTAATTCGAGTGCTTAAGGGAACAAGAAACCTTCCTATAACGACTATGGTTAAATCAGCGTACTTCCGACTTGCGGAGTTGTTTGTGAGGAAAAGGTGTGCAGTGCATAGCTCGAGATCGCATCGAGGCCTTATCTTCTCGAGAATCACTAATGAAGGCAATCGAGAAAATCAACAAAGCGGCGTCCAGCATTTACGTTCGATCAATTTGGCCGTGAAGAGAAGTCATTCATGGTAGATGAGATGTCACCCGCATGATGTGGGAGACAAGCTAGCACTTTTCGTATCAACCTAAGATCACATTGAGTGCTGTGTGGTGCTTTTCGAGCTGCATTTTCCATGTCGACATGTCCTTGCGGCATGCTCGCATATTCGTCTACATTGGGAGGAGTATGTTGACAACGTGTATAGAGCTTCAAAGCAGTTTTTAATGTATATCGTAAAGAGTTTGAGCCCGAGTATCAAATGAGGGATATTGGAACCCTTATAATGGTCCACGTCTCGTCCTAATATTACGATGAGAAGACCGAGCGAAAAGGAAGACCAAAATCTACAAGGATTCATAACTGAGATGGATATTAGGGAAGGTGTTTCAGTGAAAACGTTGTGGTTTATGTAGCATGACGAAGGACATAGTCGCGAAATTGTCCCAACATTGCGGTTCAAGTACTCGGTAAGTAATATAGTCTAAATGTCTTTTTTTCGTTGTAATGTTTTTAATGATGTAAGCCTTTCATATAATTATAACATGCAATGAGTTATCATTAAAAGCCTTTTCTTAAAAGCATATGAAGACAAGACAAATGCAAAGAAAAAAAGTAAATTTAAAAAAATACACAACATAGAACACCAAGCAAAAATCAACACTACAGATAGTTTTTCTGCGAGACAATAAAGAAAAAAACAACAACTAATACAAGAGTCTACTCTATAGTCTACTGCTGCCACCTCTCGGTAAAAACATTGAGGGTGGGTGAATATCTCTAGTCGAGGCGGGTCCCGTGGCCTGGGTCTTCGTGCTTGCTCGGTGGCGGGTCATCATCGGATGATTCATCCGAATCGGCGTATTCTTGAGGGCTGGAGTGTTCGGGGTTCGTGACAAAAGTACGAAGGGTTTGGGGGTGATTCCCAGTCTTGTTGCCGAAATGAAGTTGAATGACTAGATTGTCCAGCGTTCCATGGGTGGATGATGAGGGTTGATATTCAAATAAATTCCGCACAAAAGTCCATCCCAGAAATCAACCGAGTATCTGCTTTGGGCTCAAGCGGAGAAATCCATGGAGATGAGATGATCGAGTAGCGTTGATATCATCGATGAGTGAAATAGTGGTACCCTCGTGATGTGAGTGTCGAGGAATATGTGCCTCGTCGTGTTCGAGCCCGAGAACTATGCTTGACGGCGATACGTACATGCTGAGGAGGACTCGGTGGTGGCACATCTACAACCACTGTTGGAAACGCTCTAAGGGAGTCGGAAGAGTGTTCCTCTCGTCGAGGATCCAGCGAGGTCACGATGCAGTCGATAAAAAAATAGTATGGTATTAGTAGTATACGAGTCGTAATATTCCACCGAGCATTGCGTTATTCGGCGGGAACATGGAGGTGAAAGCGACGTGGCGCTCTATCTCTCGATTATCAATCCATCTTCCGTGCATCGATGCCCCTGATCGTATCGATTCTACCACGAAGATCATGATCATGAGTTGGGTCGATGCAAAGCTGGATCGAGAGGAACACCTTAGGCGAAAGCAAATTGTCTTGTCACTCGATCTGTTTGGTGCCACTCAACAACTTCGAAAGCAAATCAATGATGTAAGCTGAGTCCATAAAGGTGCATACTGCGAAAAATGTCATGTGGCGCTTGTGCGATTATCTCGTTCGAATCATAAGGCCGCCATATAAACTGTTCAAAATTATTTACGAAATAATCAATGATTATTAATACCTAAAATATGTGTATGAATTATCAGTTTTTTAACAACATTACTGTTGCATCTCAACCGATCTAGTAGTCTGCCTATATATCTTCACATTGTGCTTGTTGCTACTGACTATCATCATCCACTTCGTAATGTCGCCCACGAAAAAATGAGAATGAATTATAATTTCAATGTATTATAATTAAGTGTAAAAAATGAATTATCAATTTAATTTGCTCTCACCTACGAGCGGAGGAAAGGATACGATACCACGGGTTTGAGGGGATATACTTGAAATCCTATACCATGCCCATGATTGAAGTAATATCATAGATCAGCTAATATTTTTCATATCCTTGTTGGATCGCGGCATAAAGACACATGCGGGGTTGCTAGACATCTCTGAACCCCTAGCTGTATCTTCACATACGTAAAATCCCTCAGAAGTGGTAACCACTTCAGATGAACCCTAATACGAGACATATCGGCATGAGGACACAACCGATAAGCCTTAGGATATGAAGCACGTGCATAACATTCTATACGTCGTTGACTGCATCGTCGTATGACGGCATGCCAAATGTTTCCTCGAGCCACGTTAGAGTTATACTCGACCTTTCCTTTTGCTCACTGCGGTGGGACCACTCCGAGCAACTCTGCACGAGACAACACTTCCTAGCCGGGAAGTCGTACGGAGTGACTTACGTGGCCGTTAATCGGTAAGCCAAGTAATAGTGCCACATCTTCAGCGTGATTGTTGTCTCACGCATGTAAGGTGGAATGTGTGTGTTTCAGTCCGCCATTTCTCCACTAATGCGCTCACAAGAACGGCATCAATTCGGAAATTAAGAATTTGAGCCGCATGATAGAACCCGGCTTCTCTTAAAAGACCTATGATTTGTGGAGGAGGCTCTGTGATGGACACATGTCTACACCTAAGAACCCGATCAGGCTGTAGAAAGTTATAAATTAATCAATTTCATATTAAATGGAAAAATAAAATAGGTTGACTTGAAAAAAATATAAGACACGAAAAAATCATAAATCCGAACATATGCCATCGAAAAATTAAATATGATTGAAGAGTAAACCATAAACATTGGTGTGCTAATAATATACTAGGTTATCTAAATAAACATGCTTGACCATAATATAACAATTATTAATATAATAAAAAATTAACCTAATAATATACTAGGTTATCTAAAAATAATGACTTAATACAATTATTGATAAAAAGCCTAATAATATATTAGGTTATCTAAATAAACATGCTTCAAGGTTAATATAACAATTATTAATACAATAATTAATTATCACATAATAAAATTATTCATAAAACCTAATGACATAATACAATTATTAATAATAAACAAAATTACCTAAAAATATAGTGGGTTATCTAATTAAACATGATTGGGGTGCTAATAAGATAATTATTAATACGATTAATAATTATGATATAATACAATTATTAATATAAAAATAATGACTTAATACAATTATTAATAAAAAAATAACCAAATAATATACTACGGTGGTGGCAAATAAACATTCTTCGAGGGTTAATATAAAAAAATCATTAATACAATAATTAATTATGGCATAATAAAATTATTCATAAAACCTAATGACATAATACGATTATTAATAATAAAAATTACCCTATAAATATAGTGGGTTATCTAATTAAACATAATTGAGGGTGCTAATAAGATAATTATTAATACGATTAATAATTATGACATAAAAATTATTATGTGAAAACTAATGTCTTAATATAATTATTAATAAATAATTAATTTCAAAGTTATCTAATAATACAAAATATTATCTTTTCCGACAAAATGGATGAAATGTGATCACTCTGTAATCTTAAGAATGCCATCAAAAATTATCAGCGAAATCCCAGTATCGTGTAAGTAAAAAACACCCGCACAATTAGAACTTGAAGAAAAAATGAGAATAGAGGGACAATGAAGTGGGAAGTGGGAAGTGGGAGTGTGAAGTGGGAAGTGGGAAGTGGGAAGTGTGAAGTGGGAGTGGGAAGTGGGTATTATATAAAAATAATATTAAAATAATTCAACGGATATATTTATATCCAGTTAGTAAAAAGTTAATATAGTTGTGTTCATTTGTCAAAAGTTAAGTAATGAGAATCTTTAACAAATTTAAAAAGCTAACCAACATTTAATGAGAATCTTTAACAGAATTTAAAAAGCTAAATCAACATTACCGGGACAAAGGAATCCAAGGCTTTACAAAAAATTTAAAAAGCTAACCAACATTACTGGGACAAGGAATCAAGGCTTACAAAAAATTTAAAAAGCTAACAACATTACCGGAGTGAATCCAAGGCTTTAAAACAAAAATTTAAAAAGCTAACAACATTACCGGGAATGAATCCAAGGCTTTAAAAAACAAAAGCAGGGAGTTACTCTCCCGTTTTTATTTTTATTAAAAATTAAAAAACAATTTGAAAAGCAGGGAGAGTTTCTCCCGCTTTTCATAATCCCTAATTAAAAATAAAAAGCAGGGAGAACCTCTCCGTTTTTCTATATTTAAATTAAAAATAAAAAACGAAAGCAGGGAAAGGTTTACCGTTTTCCACTAACTCTTAGTATTTTGGTAAATAATCCCAAACATGCGTAATTTAGTAATGTAATATTTAGTCGAAACTTGTATGTACATTGAAAATAAAAAGGTATAATACTCGAATTGGTCCATCTATTTTTCTCTCTCTTCTCTTTTGGTCCCTCTATTTAGAATTGCGCTCCTTTAATCCATCTACTCTTGAAAATGACCTAATTTAGTCTTTCTACCCTTAATCTTTTTCCATCTAGTCTCTCTACTCTTAAAAGATACAGCCAATAATTGACATATTTTAGAGTAAAAAGGACTAAGTGAAACCATTTTTAAGAGTAAAGAGACTATGTGGGAGCATTTCTGGTAGAGAGACCAAAAGGGAAGAGAGAGAAAAATAGAGGGACCAAATCGGGGATTATATCAAATAAAAAACACCTAGTATAATTCATTTTGGTATAATACCCTAATTGGTCCCTCTACTTTTCTTTCTCTTCCCTTTTGGTCCCTCTACTCAAAAATGCTCTCGACTAGTCCCTCTACTTTTGAAAATGTGCTCACTTAGTTAGAAATGCTCTCAACTAGTCCCTCTACTTTTAAAAATGACCCAATTAGAGGGACTAAGTGGACATATTTTTAAAAGTAGAGGGACTAGTTTGGAGCATTTCTAATTAAGTGAGCACATTTTCAAAAGTAAAGAAACTAGTCGGAAGCATTTTTGAGAAGAGGGATCAAAAAAGAAGAGAGAGAAAAGTACAAGGATTATTTTGGTGATTATACCAATTTATTTTTGTATATGTTCCTGATACCTCCTCTTGAACTAGTTTAGTGCCCATTTATATTGTGTATTGATGGTTAGCAAGCTAAATTGATGATCTAATTGTATTAAAAATTATTTATTTTACATTTCAATCATACATATGTTTGAATTTGAAAAAGAAAACCTAATTTGAAATTTTATACAAATATACAATATGTTTTGGTGTATTATAATAAAAATTTAATTACGTCATATACAGAATGCTCTCAACAACACATATATCATTAACACAAAGATGAATAACAAATGTCTTTAAAAAGATATTAGACATCAAACCCAATAGATTAGGAGAGCTACTCGCAAGGTTTCACTTCTAAGAATTTGGGAGAAATTCGGCACTATCTTACAGATCCCGATCGTGTTCTGATGGCTCAAGCCCTAACCTCATTTTTCTCTTCTTCTTCTTTTCCTTCTTGGTTTCTCTCACTCCATCTGCCTTGCACTTCACAACTTTAACAACAACAACTACTACAACTCATATGTTAACATAGCTTTCTTTTTTTCTTTGTTTCTTTTTTATAGTTAATTGTCTGGAGATGGAACCGACACTTATTCATGGGTCCCCACCCAAAAATGAGGTTGACCCAAAATTCTCCCCATCACCACATTTACGGGGATCAACTGAGCATGTTTTTCACTTACAAGCTTCAAGCTTCTCCTTAGGCAAAATCTTCCTCAGCATATCTGACTCATTCTCACTAGTATGTACCTTCTCCAAGTATAACTTTTTAGATTCAAGACATCCTGAATCCAATAATACTTGACATTAAAATGCTTGGCATCAATTCTTTCTTCAAATGTTTTGTTCATTCTTTCAACGAGTGGTGATCCCACGGACTCGATTCTGTGGGATTCTCGGTGGAACCGAGACGTGGGATCACCACAACCACATGATTTGTAAAAGCATTAAATCCTTCATTTATATTTTAAAATATACTTAAGGGCAATTAAGTAAATTGCTTCCTATTTCTTTTCCCCTTCTTCTTCGTGAGCATCTTCTCATCTATCTTTTGTTTCCTTTTTCTTTTCATCCGAACACCTCTCTCCAAAGCAGCCGAGAAACAGAAGGCTAGGGAAGAGGCTTAATTAGAAGAAATTAATGAATGTTTTTGCATTTAAAGATGTTTGTTTTTCTGTTTTCGTTTGATTTTGAAGTTTGATGAGAAGATGTGGATATGAAATGAAATAACTATCTTATCAAAGAATTAAGATTGGTAATAAGATTTGTTTTCAGTTTTCACTTTGAGACTAATTAATGAAATGTTTAGTTTATTTTTATGTTTCTTTAAATGTTGTTTAGATTGGATTTTTTTTTTTGTTTTATTGTTTCTTATTTTCATGTATTTTTTAATTCAATTATTTCTCCATATTTTCTCTAATTTTCCTGGATTTATGTTTTTGTAACTTTTCAGGTCTTTGCATCGATGAATTTTCCAGAAAGAAATTAGATGCTACTGCTGAGGAACTTTCTGAGGAGAAGGCTCTTGCATATTCATGCCTCTCTTAAGTCCTTTTGTTTTGCTTTTTGAGGAAATGTAACTGCATTTTTACAATAAATCAAACTTTCTTTCTATATGAAAGTTGTCATACTTTTCAGCTTTTTCACTTTTCTGTTTTTGCTTATGTAAAAACTCTTGATTACTTTTAATTCAGTAATTTGGTTTTTTACCAGTTTAGTTGTCAATTGTGAGCAAATATTCAATATAATCAATAGAACAGTTTCACAAAACTCTTCTTTTGAATTTCCAGTACAACTTTATCTTTCAAGAACTTCATTTTCAATCAACACTAATCTTTTTTTCAATAATAAAGAATGAACAAAGAACACAAAGTGATTTAATTTTTTTTTTTTCAAGAACTTTCAATAATAAAGAAAAACAAAAGTGAATTATATTGAGAGCGACACGTTGGAGTTGCCTTACAAAAAGTAAAAATTAATACATTATATTAAATATATGCTTAAACAGAAAAAATTGAGCTACTTTCTTTGAATTTCAGTGAGCTAGTCGAGCCACCAGTGATTCTCATTACTTGTTTAGGCACCTCCAATAAATATTACTTTGATCAATAATAAGAATGCGCTGGACTGTGACATGCAACATGATTATAGTGAAATAAATTACATTAGTATGTGAAGTCATGGATTTATATTACATCATGCAACATTATTGAAATCTTAAAATTATGAAGATGAGGATGAAAGATCATACCTTTCTATTATTCTAGTAACACATAACTAATGATACACAAGGAAGACCTTGTTAATGTCACTTGAATGGTAAATGTAGAAACATAAGCCTAGCTATGCCTTGGCATTCTATTGATTCACTTCAATTTTTTTGTATTCCTTGATCCTAAAAAGCGGAGATGAAACATATTGAATTTCAACAATAAGGCTATCGTAGTATGGATTCCTAGATGTCGAGCATTTTTGTCAACATAGGCCATCCAATTCATTTATTTCCTAATAAAAATTTTTCAAACTAGAGAATGATATAGACTTTGCAATCATTCACATAAAAGAGCAATTTTTAGATCAAGCACCAATCAGCCCTAAGAACAATATTCACGTCGACACGTAGTTGTTCTTCTACCACCCAAACAAAAAAATTGTAGTTTAACAAGTTCCCGATAGGGTTTGGAAAGCACATATAGGAAGTCACGATAGTATTCCACCAACCCATGTTAGCTTAACTCAAGCTACTCGGCTTTTTATCGAGCAATGGTTTATTTTTCAAGTTCCTAATACCACACACCAAAGGATGAAAGATAATGAGATCTACCAAGTGTAAAAACATAACAACATTTAGATTACTGTTGTATAAAACTGCAAGCATGGATGTAAAACAACAACAACAAAGATTAGTATGGTATAAAAATTCAAGCATGGAAGTAAAATAACCACTGAAGGATTTTTAGACACAGTGATTACCCAATGCAACTCCATCTCATGTCGCCTCATTGCCCCATTAGAAGCTTTCAATAATAGTTAATCTTATTACCTACATGGAAAAAAATACAACAACAAAAATATAAGAACTGCCAAATAAGATGTTACATTATCAATGTCAAAGAAGATAAAAGAGAATTCACCCATTGGTTGGTGGATAAGAAACACTTTCATTGGCAATATCTAGTCTCATGGCATGCCCCAACAATTCTTGACCATTCAATTTAAGTCCCTAGATCAACAACACAAGTAAAATGTGTTATTTCACATAACATAGTTTCAAAGGAAAAAAAAAAAGGAAACATGATAGAACATTAAGAAACATTTCAATGTAAGTAACTTATGTCCATCATTAACTAACCTTAAGTCCATCAACAACAACTTTGGACTTCTCTTCTTGTAATTTTTTTCCCCCAAAAATGCTTTTTTTCCTTTTGCCATTTTCTTTACATTTCGCTAGTGGAGGGTCCTGGATTATTAATTCGATTGATGTAATTGTTTGTTGTGATGATCCCTCTCCATTGTTGCTATTTGAAATTTCAATGTTTTTGCATTTTTAATAGCCTTCTCAATCTCTTCCCTTGTCCTCCTCAACCAATGCATAGCCACTTTATAAACTTCAATAGAGCAAGAACCCTTGGTTGCAATGTTTGATGCTTCATGCGAAAGACTATTGTATCTAAGTGTTAAATGAGCTTGACGGTCTTCTTCTATATATTGGCCATTTTCATCAAAAACCATCCAATATTTTGCATCTCTTGTCCAATGCTTTAACATGTATTCTCTTGGAATATTATCCACATTAGCCACAATGAATACCTTAAGTATGTGACGACATAATAGCTCTCAGAACTCAAACTTATAACAAGTACAACTCACAAGAAGACTTAATGCAAAGCAAATTTTTAACAAGTCTAACATCTCTTTCTAGTATCCAACATTTATATACAGCTATACCTTTATTCTCATCAATTTTTTCACACTTGTAACGAAGAATACCAAGTAATTCTTCTTAAAATTTTGCAAACATGGCTGGTGTATATAATTTACTTGCTTCTTCTTCAATGGGCATATGAAGCATTAAAGATGGGTGCACATTATTCATTTTGAAGTCAGCTTCAATTTCTTTCTCTCGATGTCTGATTAGTGCCTTCTCAACACCTTGAACAAAATTCATTAACATCATTTTTCTATCCAAAAACCCCTTGAAAATTTGTTTATGCTTTCACTTCGTTGAGTGGTAGACATATATGCACAAAAAAAATCACACAAGTATACAGGAACCCACTGTTGGCGCTTCCTATACATTCTCAACATCTAATCATTTTCTTTCAAATCATATTAAGCAAGTAAATCATTCCACTTTTTTTTTCAAAATCTTCAATGGTTTCAGGAAACCTAACACAATAAGATAGATCTTTGCCAAACTTGGATCCCCTTTTGAATAGTCTACTTAAGTGCCTTTTAGCATTTTGAAAAATATGCCATAAACAATATTGATGAATAGTTCATGGTAAGACTTGCGCAATTGCACCGGTGATAGATGAATCTTGATCAGTGAGAATAACTTTCGGATGACATCCCTTCATTGGTTTCAGTGCTTGGCCGGACATAAGCTTATCCTGCACAACTTCTCCTGCGCTGATGAGCTTTTTTTATTCTCCCATTCCAGCTCCATTCCGGGATCTTCGGTAAGTTCTGCAAGATTTTTTCTTTCAAACTCTAACTATGTTGTTAACTTTGCAGGTTGCTGTTCTATTGTCAAATCGGATTCGGTCTTGGACGAGATCTCTGCGCTTGCTGTCGCGCTCCAATCGGTCATGGATAACCAACTCACTATCAAGCATATCTTCGTCAACACATATGAAACTCTAAACATACTCAGCCATCCTGATCCAGTCACCTTGTGGAGGTTCAGCTCTCAGATTGCTCACATTCGATCACTCCTTGACGAACTGGATTCTCCCACCATTCATTGTATTCCCAAATCCTGGATGCTCCCTACTGTCAACCTTGCTACTCATGGTGTCAACTCTTCTGATATTAATCTCTTCCTTTTTGGGCGCGATCTCCCCCGTTGGATAATGTTGTCCTTCTCTAACTCTGGGTTTCAGTTCTAATTGTTTTTGCTTTCTCTTTAGTGCAATGTTTTCATGTTCTTTTGTTTCTTTCATTCCATTTCAATAAAATAGCCTTTATGGTTCTTTTTTTAAAAAAAAAAAAATGAATATTCTGTTTCATTTAAAAACCAGATGCACTCCAAATAATACAGTTTGTAGATGATGATTAACACCTACAATTGGAATAAATGGCATTCCATATTTATTTGTTCCATAAGTTGGATCCAAGCAGACTACATCTCCAAAGTAGCTATAATCCATTCGACACCTTGCATCACTCCAAAATATGCTTGTCAATTTTTCATCCACATTTAGTTGGATTGCATAAAAAAGTGAGTGTTCTTTATTTGCAAAAGCATTCATTAATTTCTTCTAATTAAGCATCACTAATGAACACACATACCTTGAGGTGAGATTTGAAGCCAAAAGTCGAAGAAATTACTCTTAATTCGAGCAATTTGCTTTGCCTATAATCTCATCGACTTGAAGGATCCACCTCAATTCTCCTATTCAAACTCCTCAACCTATTCCTTGGCTTTCCGCTTTCTCACCTGCTTCAACTCGACAATTGGGAGAGGTGTTCAGATGAGAAAAAAAGGGAAACAAAAGATGGATGAGAAGATTCTCACGAAGAAGAAAGGAAAAAGAAAACCTCAGTTCTCCTCTTCCAACTCCTCAGCCTCTTCCCTGGCCTTTCGTTTCTCGGCTGCTTTGGAGAGAGGTGTTCAAATGAAGAAAAAAAGGGAAACAAAAGACAGATGAGAAGATGCTCATGAAGAAGAAGGGGAAAAGAAAACCTTAGTTCTCCTCTTCCAACTCCTCAGTCTCTTCCCTGGCCTTCCGTTTCTCGACTACTTTGGAGAGAGGTGTTCGGATGAAGAAAAAAGGGAAAGAAAAGACAAATGAGAAGATGTTCATGAAGAAGAAGGGGAAAATAAATAGGAATCAATTTACCTAATTGCCCTTAAGTATATTTTATATAAATAAAGGATTTAATAATTTTACAAATCATGTGGTTGTGGTGATCCCACATCTCGGTTCCACCGAGAGTCCCATGGAACCGAGTCCGTGGGATCACCACTATTCTTTTTAACTACACTATTAAGCTGAGGTGTTTTAGCAGGTGCCTTCTCAAACATGATTCTATGGAGTTTATAGTAGTTCTCAAATGGCCCCTATACTCACCATCATTGTCTGCCTTAATTGCTTTCAATTATTTTCATGTTTCACTTTCAACCTTAACATGGAAACTTTGAAAAGCATCACACATCTTATCTTTAGTCTTCACAGTAGTAGGCCAAACATTTCTTGAGTGATCATTGATAAAGGTCATAAACATAGTGCTCTTCCAATGGTTTTTTCTTGCATACAAGAGACATCATTATGAATCAAATAAAAAATACTTGATTTTCTAAATGGAGGGTGTGAATAAAAGTAACTCCATGTTGTTTTTAGCTATGCAATCAACACAAGTTTTAAGAGTTATACCTTGTAGGTTGGGTAGACGTTACTTTCTGGCAATAAGTTGTAGCCCATTCCCGTTGATATGCCAAGCCAATTATGCCATAGATCAATATTTGCACCTTTTTTTAACTTCATTAATCTCTCCTTTGTGAAGCTTAACTTACAGGGCATAGAGTGTCTTCTTCTTCATTTCTTTTGCAACCACTAAAGAGCCTTTGGTGAGCTTCCATTTACTTTTGCCAAACCAGCTAGTGAAATTATCATCATCAAGTTTACTTATGGAGATTATGTTTAGGAGCATATATGAAATATACCTAACATCTTTGAGCAATAATTTGCTTCCAAGATTAGTCTCCAACCAAATATCTCCAATGTTACAATCTTAAAGGCACCACAGTTTCTCATTTTAATGTTACAATAGTCCCCTCTCGAGTAGGAAGTGAACAAATCACTATAAGAAGTAACATGGAATGATGCACCAGAATCTATTACCAAGTCAACTTCTTTGCGCACAAGACTAACATAGCTATCATCACAAACAATGGTAATCTCATCATCAGTGCCCACTTTATTAGTGACTTTTTCATCCTTACTTCCTTGATTATGTTCACTTTTCAAAAATCTCCATTGCTTCTTCATGTGATCCATTCGGTTATAATGAAAGCATTTAATGTTCTTCCCATTCTTTAACTTGTCTTTGGATGTATATCTATTGTCATGACCTTGGGGATGCATACTTTTACTTCTTCCATACCTTTCATACCCTTCGAATACTAGTGCCTTAGAGGAAGGTTCATGTTTTTCCTTCCTTCTAGTTTTTCACTTAGTAGGCTTTCTTTCACCATCATTATCAACTTTCCTCTAGGTGTTAAAGTACATAAGGGCACCACTAACGTTTCCTAGCTATTAGGCAGGGAACTGAGAAGTGACATTGCTTGCAATTCATCTTCAAGAGGCATCTTCATTGTACCCAATTGGTTTACAAACCTTGGAAATCACTAGTGTGCTTTATCACACTCTTACCATCTTTGTACTTTAAATTTACAACCTTCTAATGGTCATGGCTTTATCTCTGAAGGTATTCTTCTCATACATGGCCTCTAGCTTCCTCCAAAGCTTATTTATTGGTTTTTACTTCTTCAAAAATATGATGAAAAATATTTACATCCACCCCTTGCCTAACTGTTGCAACCGCTTGTAGATGTAGTATTTCCCATTCATCATCAATCATCTTCTTTGACTTTGATTTTCCTATAATAAGCAAGAACAAATCTTTAATATTCAACAAGCCTTGTACTTTTGGCTTCCAAATAGAGTAATTTAAGGAAGTCAATATAACCATTTTACATGAGCTTTCTCCTTCCATGTTAGCACACAAGAAACCTTGAGGAAAATAGAACAATCTTGAAAACGAGCATTTTTGATGAAGTTATTGTAGCGCACAATATGGCATTGTAGCAATTCTATATAGTCTTGTAGCAACTGTGCTAAAATCAAGAACTTCAATCTATAATCAACAGAGCCTTTGCACAGTACTATAACAATCATGCTAAAATCAAGAAACTTCGACCTGTGATCAACACATCCTCTTTGTGTTATTGTAGCAACCATCCTAAAATCAGGTTTTCCTTGGAACTCAAATCTACCACTTTTTGTGTACAAAACAGGATCTTAAGCAAATGCTATTAAAAGTCAGTCAAACACATAAATGCAAGAAAGGTTTAGCATGGAAAGCCTCTTAGATCAAGAGGTGAAAAATTACGGGACCCTAAGACCACTTAAAATGTTTTTACTCTGCCAACAATGGGCTAACAAGAGTTCTCTCTAGATAGGATAACAACCATATGGGCATCAATACATCAACAATATGCTCTTAACAACACATACATCATTACTAACAACTAAGTTGTCTATTAATAGCTAGGTCCCCATTAGAACCCCTTCACAAGCGATGAGAGTTCAAATCATGGGCGAGGGCACATTTTTTGGGAGTGTGAGTAGTGGTTGTGTGTGAGTGGTTCCCAATGCCTATGTATGTACAAACCCCACCCCCACATGCTCCACCGAGGCTTATGTACGCTCTTGCCTTTTTTAATAGCCTAGCCTCTCATCTTGGCAAAAATCATTAACATAATGATGGATAACAAATGTCTTCAAAAATAGATCAAACCTAATAGATCAAGATAGCTACTCATAAGATTTCACCACCTGGAATTTGGGAGAAATCTGACACCATTTTACAGCTCGATCACCTTACGATGACTCAAACCCTAACTTTTTTTTTCTTCTTTTTCTTTTTGGTTTCTCTCATTTCGTCTGCCTCACACTCCACAACTTCAACAACAACTTCAATGTTGATATATATATATATATATACATATATATTTTTTGTGGTTAATTGTGTAAGGTGGAACCTATACTTATTCACGAGTCCCTTAAATGGGGCTTAACCTAACAGTTGTAAATTTAGAATATTAAATAAAAAAATAGAATTAGAAGCAATCCACACTTTATAATAATACATTTTTCAAAATACAAGTTATAAAAAACAATTTTATTACCAATATTATCCGTAATTACAAAAATCTTACCTTTTTGATTGTATGCTAGTAGCGTCAATGATAAAACTGGCGTCACATTCATTGTTCGTCCACAACAATCAGGACATTTGGGCCCATTGGGTACAAGGACATAGTGCGCTGCTTTGAGTCCTCTAAAATCGGCAGAGCTGTGCTTTTGCCCAAAAATTAAACTAATGACATGACATGCTAATGTTTAACCACCATGTTAAACAACATTCCATAAAATTTTGATTTTAGATTTTCATTCTATTTTTCATCAGGACAAGATCATTAAGTATAGTTGCCTTCATGTCAGCGATGTGGCCTGGTGAGTATTCATAGGAGGTTCATCTCCGAAGTGGTGGTCATCACGCTTCACAATGGCCTCGTTCATTGGTCAATTCACTAGATCAAAACCAATGTTTTGAAAACCGGACCGGACCGGCCGGTCCGACCGAAAAAACCGGGAACCGGACCACAGTCCGGTCCGGTTTAATGCCAATATTTGACCAACCTTGGAACCAGTCAAACCCGGATAAAACCGGTGAACCGGCCGGTTGGACCGGGAAGCAGGCAAAACCCGATTTTTGAATTAGGTTTGTTTGAATCATTTGTTTTTTGTTTTTTTTTTTGTTTTGGAAATTGGAATGCTGCTTTTCTCTTAGTCTTGGTCAAGACTCAAGAGAGTCCAAAGACTCCAAACTCACAACAAAGTAGCCGACAGCCTCATGCCCTGAGTGCCCTCATCCTCATTCATTCGTTTTTCTAAACTTCCAATTAAGTGTTCTCATTCATTTTTTTCCCATGATCTTATTATCTTCTCAATGTTCTGAATTCTAAGCTTGATTTTTTATTTTATAATTTTTTTAATTGTTGTTTTTTTCAATTTTTCTTTGTGTTGTTTCTAATTTTTTTGTTATGGATTTTTTTCATTTTTAGATAGAAGAATTTGGTGGATCTCGAGGAAGGGGTTAAAGATCTGAAAGATTGGTATGTTTTTTTGTGTTTTTTTAGTTTATATTTTATTTATGGAAATAATTAATCTTTTTTGGTTCTGAATATTAATTTGGTGGAGTTGCATTGGATGGTTGATGTTTAGTTTTTGCATTTTTGAAAAATGTTCAATCAATTTGTTGATGTGCTTTTTGCTAATTGTTGATGTTGATGGAGTTGCATTGGATGGTTGATGTTTACTGCGCATTAGATGGTATTGATGTCCCTTTGTTGCTTGCTTGGATGATGGAATGAAAAAAAGATTGCTTCTTATGCCATTCTAACTATATACTATTTTCCAAGGAAAATACTAAGCACCTTAAAGCATGATGATGATGGTCATCTTTCATGGTTGTTACTATTATAGATCTTGTGGCCAAAAAAGATCATTAGGACAAAATCGGGCCAGTCACCAACGTAATAATTATTTTATATACACGTGTATAAAAATATAGTGAGACCTAACAAATTCAAGTGTGCTGGAAAAAATAGGCTTATGTGCTTGTCATTACCTTCACCTTGTTTAAGAACTTCTAGATAAAGTTCACGGGAGTTGAGTATGTTGACAATGAGGATCTAGCCATGAATTTTTCTGCTAGTTACCATCCTTGTAAGTTAAACATGTGTAATACATTGGCGAGTCCCACAGTTCCCCATCACCATTCTACGAGTTCCGGTGCTTGGATTAATCAACAATTATGCACCAATTTTTCTTTTTATGGTTTGACATCTACGACACTCTTGATGAGGGTTGATGCTGCACTTCTTTTTATTATGATGCTTGAGATGACTGATTTTTCTCAGTCTAACTTCCGCTTACATAATTGTGTTCTCGCTTATCTTGGATAACCATTGCCATTTAAAATAATTTATTTACATAATTGTGTTCTCCCTTATCCTGGATAACCATTGCCACTTAAAATAATTTATTTACATAATTGTATTCTCCCTTATCTTGGATAACCATTGCCATTTAAAATAATTTATTTATTTTTGAATATCTCCATAGTTTGAGAGTATCAAAATCTGTATACTAATTTTCTAATTCTTAATATTCAAGTAGAGCTTTTCAATATCTTCCTTATTTCCTTATGTCCGATAGATAAAATATGAACATGGCATGATAACAAAGTTCACTGATAGCTCCAATTGTTTGTGTTTTGTTGAAAGTGAATCTCAATTAATTCATGAAAGTGAATCTCAAACTCACATAAATTAACTTAACAATAAATTAAATAAACAAGCAAGCATCAATGAAGTTCATGAAGTTGTAGACAACAATGGCCTTTGAGATTGGCTTTCACTAACATTGAGATTATCATCCTTATATATATAATATATATTTAATTATATATATAATTAAATATATACCATGATAATGTTAATATATATATATATATATATATATTATATAATGCATGCATGCTATTATAATTATCAAGCCTTATAAATGCATGCACCTAGATAATGTTTTTTAAATTTATCATTCCATTCATGTTCTCGTGATAACATATTTGTAAATCTTATATAGATTCGAACAAAATGGATATTAATGAATCGGGATAGACACCATCGAATGAAGTGCAATCTGCTAGTGTAAATATTCGACAAAAAAAAGACATTGCATGGAGATATATAAGTGAGGCTCAAAATTATCAAGGAAAAAGAGTGTTGGTTTGCAATTTTTAGTCATAAACAAAATGCGGGGAGGAGGGATTAGCTGAATGAAGCAACATCTTGCTCGGATCAAAAAGGCAATGTTGATTCATGCAAGCGAGTACCTTCAGATGTTCGGTTTTTTTGATACAAGGATCATTGAAAGAAAATGTTCAAAGGGCCAAAGAGAAGAAAGGATGTTTTGATGAACTTGAAGTTAATGATGTTGAAGACACTTCATGTCAAGTAGGCAAAAGTAGTAATTGTGTGAGTGCAAATCCCAAAGGTAAAAGAAAAGCTTCTTCTGGCATTGAATCATATTTTACACATGGAATTGCCGATCCTACCCAACCAAATATAAAAGCTTCTTTGCAAAGTAAGGAGAAATGGCATGATACTGATATGTCAATTGCGATGTGGTTCTATCATGCATGCATTCCACTAAATGCTATTAGTTCTCCTTTTTTTCAAGTTGCAATTAACAAGATAGCAAGTATGGGCCATGGTTATACTGGTCCTAGTTATCATGCATTAAGAGTTAACTTGTTAATAGATTGCAAGCAACAAGTAAAGTTGACTATTGATAGTTTTCAAAACATGGGCTGAAATAGGATGCACAATCATGGGTGATGGATGGACAGATTCTAGACAAAGACCTTTGATCAATTTTCTAGTATATTCTCTTAAAGGGATATCATTTATTAAGTCAGTTGATGCTTCAGGCTTTATTACAAGTGCAGAGCCATTGTGCAATCTCTTTTTCCGAAATGATTGAAATAGTTGGTGCTAAAAAAATGTAGTTCATATGGTGACAGATAATGGAGCAAATTACAAGGCTGCTGGAAGAAAGATTACAGAGAAGTATGTTAATATTTATTGGTCTCCATGTGCCGCTCATTCTATAAATTTGATTATGAAAGATATTTCTAAAATGCCTACTATTCATAGCTTGGCCATTCTTGCTTAAAAGATAATGGTTTTCATCTACAATCATAAATGGGTTTTGAATTGGTTGAGAAAACCAACCAAATTGGACATGAAATTATTCGATCCGGGGAGTTACTCACTTTTGCCACTACTTTTATTGCATTGAAGAGTTTGCATGGCCATAAAAGTTACTTACAAGCTTTTGGTTGTTTCTTCAAACTTCAAAAATTTCTTAATATGCAAAAAGGGAGAAGTAAAAGCAAAATTATTTTTGGATGAAAATTTTTGGAGAAATTGCTTTGATAGTGGTGAAGATAATGGGCCCATTGATTCGTTTGTTACGGATTTGTGATTCTGATGAAAAGCCGGCAATGGGATATGTGTATGATGGAATATATAGGGCTCGGAAAGGCATTAAAGAATTGTTCAAAAAGAAGAAACATTTGTACAAGCCTTACACTTCCATTATCAAGGAGCGGTGGAATAGGACTTTACGCACTGGAATTCATGTTTTGGCATATTGGTTGAATCCGGCATTTCAGTTTGATGAGCATAACTTGTGCCAAAAATTGGAGGTTCAACGAGGCATACTTGATGTAATTGAGCAACAAACAATGTTTAAACCAACTGAACTCATGGAAGAGATGAAAATATTTAAGGAAAGGCAAAAGACTTTTGCTCGCCCGCTTGCTTTAAACACTAGCAAGACTACTACTCCTGGTAAGAATGAAATCACTTTATTTTAACTTACATGACATATAATTGATTTTTTAATTTTTATGATTGTTCAATATATTAACATAGTATTGCTATATATTTTTGTAGATGAATGGTGGAAATTCTTTGGTTGTGATGTTCCTAATTTGCAAAAAGTTGGCAATTAGGATTCTTAGTCAAAAGCTGTTTCTTCTTTTGGGGTGCAAACGCAATTGGAGTGTATTTTGAACGTATACATACCAAGAAAAAGAAATAGATTGGAGCACCAAAGACTCAATGACTTTAGTATATAGTTCATTATAACCTATGTTTTGCAACATAGGTACAAATATTTGTGTACTCTCATAAAATACTTCATATGACATTGATTTAATTTTTTTTTCATAGGTTGGGTTCAAAAGATAGATATTGTGATCTAATTGATTATGAGTGCATTGATAAGACTGAATTTTGGGTGGTGGAAGAGGAACCGGAAGGAGAACTTGATTATGATGAATTGGAATCTATGTTAGAAGAGCAACCAAGAATGGATGAAGAATCAACCAACTTATCTAAAGGTTAATCTTATTAAGTTTTTGAACTATTACTTTTACAATGGTTAATGTCGTTGATGTTTAATGTTCTTATGATTTTTTTAGGTGGCAATGAAGATGATATGGTGGTCATTGAGGATGATGACAATACAATAGTTGGTGTCCAAGGAATGACTACCAATGAGTTGATGAAGAAAATTGGCTTGCATGATTACATCTCTTTTAAGAAATTAGATGAAAATGTTTTTTGCTATGTTGTTGATTTGATAGACTTTCATATTTATTATTTATGTATGGATGTTGTGGTTAACTAGTTAAGTTTTTGCTATGGTGTTGTAGACTTTCATATTTACGTATGGATTTTGTGGTTAACTTGTTAAGTTTTTGCTAAGGTGTTGATTTGGTAGATTTTATATTTATGTATGGATGTTGGGGTTAACTTGTAAAATTTTGTGCTATTTTGGATTTTATATTTATGTATGGATATATACATATATATATATTTGAAAAACTATGTAGGATTATTTTTTTTTTTGTTTGATCTCTAATTAACTTATATAGGATTATGTTATTTAATTGTCACACAAAATATTTATAATTTATATTATTTTAAATATATATATATATATATATATATATATATATATATATATATATATGGCCACATCCGGTCCAACCGGAATGGGTCATCCGGTCGGACCGATCAACTCATGACCCAAATATGAAACCGGTTCGTGGTCCGGTCCGATTTTCAAAACATTGATCAAAACAACACATGGGAGATGAGCCCTACCAAATCAGTATTACTTTTCAGATACGCCAGTGATCCAACCGCTATCAATTCATCTCACGACTTCTCTCAGTCAATTACAGAGCTCATCACCTACCGACACTAACAAGGTTTTGCGTGCGCCCTCCATTATAAAACGTCATCACAAACTTCCAATCAACATTGAACACAGGGGCTAAAAAGAAAACTACTAAAACACGTGTCTGTCAGTTATGAGGACTGGAGCTTTGTCTGTACAAGAAGAAGCGCAGCTGATCGCTGGATGTGGGAGAATAATAACTCCTCAAAGAGACGCTTGCACGTTAAAGAGCATCTCACGCCGTGAGTTCATCCATCATCGGGTGATCTCTACCATTCTCTGAGAATCCAATGGTTGGTATCTCTTCATTGAAGCCAGATTTATCATCACCTAGCGAGACGTGGCCCAATTAGAAGCCGCCACGTATGCGGCGTACGAGTAGTTCTTGGCGTCCCCAACGAGTCTGCGAGCATTTAAAAACGGGTTTTGAAGACGCAGCGCGGAGGAGTCATTCTCATCGAGGATTGCATGAATCCATCGATTAGGGTTTTTCGTTGTCCCCGTTTGGGATTTTTAGTGTTTCTTTGATCGGAGAACCAGATCCTGAATCTCCACAATCGATTTCTTGGTTGCTCACTTGGAATCGGTTTTAAGATCGATTTTTCTCGTATTTGGAGCAAATCCTCACAGATTTCTCCCCACTGGAGAAGCCTCATTTTGTCGAAGGTATGGATTTCGTTGTTTTATTGTTGTAATTTTTGTTTATTGTGATGTTTGGATTCGTTTGTTTGACATTATTCAAGTGTAGAGGGTTTCAAATCCATTGATTTCATTTTACAGCAAATTGGTAGATAGAGAACTTAGAATCGGGTGATCTGGTAGTCATGCCTTCGATTAAGCTTGATGCTTCCAAGCAATACTATGCAACCAGTAGCCTTGTCTTAGGATACGCAATGTGTTCTAGTTTGCTCGCTGTCATCAACAAATTTGCCATCACGAAGTTCAATTTCCCTGGACTTTTAACTGCTCTGCAGTACTTGACCTCAGCCCTTGGTGTATGGGTTCTTGGAAAACTGGGATTTTTAAAACATGATCCTTTTACATTCGAAACTGCGAAGAAGTTCTTGCCTGCAGCCACCGTTTTTTACCTTGCCATTTTCACAAACACTAACCTACTGCGCCATGCCAATGTGGATACCTTCATTGTATTCCGATCGTTGACACCGTTATTGGTTGCTATTTCTGACACTGCATTCAGAAAACAGCCCTGTCCTTCGAAGCTCACATTTTTGGCACTTGTGGTTATATTTGGTGGCGCGGTTGGGTATGTGATGACTGACTCGGCTTTCACACTCACTGCCTATTCATGGGCTGTGGCTTATTTGGTTACAATCACCACTGAGATGGTTTACATTAAGCACATGGTTACAAACCTGGGTTTGAATACGTGGGGCTTTGTGTTCTACAACAATCTTTTGTCGCTAATGATGGCACCTGTGTTCTGGATTTTGACAGGGGAGTATGCTGATGTTTTTATGGCTTTTGGATCCCGTTCGGAGAATTGGTTGGACTTTGGTACTTTTGTTGCGGTTAGTTTATCTTGTATTTTTGGACTTGCCATAAGTTTCTTTGGATTTGCTGCAAGAAAGGCGATTTCAGCTACGGCATTTACAGTAACTGGTGTCGTCAACAAGTTTCTTACAGTTGCTATCAACGTGCTGATCTGGGATAAGCATGCAAGCCCATTTGGTTTGATTTGCTTACTTTTTACTCTTGTGGGTGGAGTTCTTTATCAGCAATCGGTCACTGTAATGGGTGGGCCGCCTCCACAGCATGATCCTGCAGCTTCTAAGCTGGGAAACAATATGGACAACAGTGATATTGAAGACAATAAACAAGGTATGAGCATATCTGGCAAGGACTCCAGCGTTTGAACTTCACGGCATTGTTCTTCTATAGGAGGTGGCAGTATGTTGTAGCCTAATTTTTTTTGGTGCTGAGCTTTTACATCAGTGCTTATTAGTCTATGTTAGTTTCCTTTCATTTAACAATTATATGGACTTGATTCAAGCTTTTTGCGATTTGGTTAAATGAGAATCTCTCCTCTTTGAGAACTCCTCATGACATTGTATTTGATCAGTGCTTTGATCGTAATGGATGGGTTTGCGCATTTCATTTGACACCACTGCAAAATTTCTTATGAGAATTAATATCGATAAAGTTTAGAAGTTCATAGTTATTACCTATAAAACATGGCCTGTTATATTCAATCATTCAGTATAACATTTAATTTACTTCAATGCAAAGTTTTATTGGGAAACAAAAGTGATGCCTGTATGAGTGGGTTTATGTTTCAGTCAATCTTTAAACAAATTGATTAGCTATTAGGACCAACATCTTCTATTCGGAAGAAGAAAATTACAGACTAGAAATGAGTTCATGCTCCAATTAAATTTAAGGTGATTATTTTGGTGAATACAATTTAAGATATTGGAGAGTCGTATTGCAGTCCTACTCTCTTGGAGGCAGGCTCCTAAAATTCCTTTAGTGATAAGAAAATAGCTTTAGCTTGCTTATCTGAGTTAACAAAATCACCCATAGCCATGAGAAAACTTTTAATTAGATTAAAATTGTAAGGTTTATTGATGAGATGGATTCTATTCCAAGTAGACTGCTTAAGGTATTTGCATAGAACTGAAAACTAGTGCACTCAGCTGCTCATACCACTCTTCTTTTGCCATAACAAGTCAACATCTATTTTTGTATTTGTGTACATCTGTTTATGTATCAAAATGGGTAAACTGTTTGTTGGTGTAACTCTTTTATTGCTATGACAAATACTTTCAATGATATTTGATTCTCTCTATACTAATTCTGATGCAAGTTTAGGTTTATGTATTTGATTTGGCAAGTATGAACTGTGTTGCACTTGAAATTTGTGTTGCGATGGGTATTATGGTTGAAGCTTTGAAAACTTTGGAATTTTAGGTGTGTTGGTAGGATTTTTGTGCAAACACTCTCAGTTGCCAATTGTTGGTTTTTATTATCCTTGAAAGTCTCAAATAATAATATTGTTGATGTAGGATAATTAACTACTTATTTTAAGACTTGACATGTCCAAAAATTGCTGGTGTTGCTTCTCCGGTCCATTATTTTTGCACAAGAGCACATTTTACAGAATAGGATTTTTTTATTATTTTTTTCTACTTCTCAATGATCAAGATTTGACTCACTGCCAAGATGGTCATGTTTTGTCTTAAGAATAAGTGCTTAATTGTTAATCCCTTCTAGTGATTAACTGTCTAGTTCTAACTAAATTCCACCAGTGGTTCATTTATTTATTTGTCTCACTCCTGCAAAATAAAATATAAATTAGTTATTTTTGTTGGATCAAGAAGGTGAGTTTGACATATTGAGATTCTTTGGTTTAAAACCAATGTCTTCTTCCTATTTTGCAATGTGTACTAGTTGCAAATTCAACTCAAAGGGTTCACTAATTGCATAAAACTTCCTAAGAATTCTAAATGGATAAATTAGTCTATATAAGAATCCCAAGTTCTCTGCAGATGGCTGACTGCTTGCTCAAAGTAAAAGCTTGAACAACTTAAAATAGTATGACGAGGTCAGGATGGATGGTGGAAGGAATTACTTACTACATGTATTCTTCAACTTCCATCTATTTTTTGTGGCTGTCACATTCTTAAATTTTGTAACTAATTGGAGTTATGATCAGTGATTTTTAATTTGGAGAAATGCTCTTTCATTACTGACTTCCATTCCATGCTACAAGTACTTATTTCTTCTCGTCTTCTATCATTTAACCATGCCTGCTTGAAGCACTCCAGGTACTTGCACATCTGTGATTAACTTGTTTTGTGGATTTTTTGATGAAGATGTTTGGGGAATTGGTCTTATGCTGAACCTCATGACACTTTTTGGAATGTCATAGCACTTACGCCAACTTTTGTTACATTAGACATATGCCACTTTAATTCTATCAAGTGATATATTGACAGTGTCCACCCGATGTATTTACTTTTAAGCTTTCTAGCTAAGTGCCCTTTCTTTAATGAAATACAGTACAAGAAGCAAGTGCTGATTGCCTGTTATCTTATGACTGGTAACATTTCTGAACTTCTTTTTCAGTGGGGAGCAGCAAGAAACTTTTGAAATGTATTAAGTTGTTATTATTTGTATGTTTTTTTAATTTAGTCTTTGATTACCTTTTAGATTACTCCCCAGCACTATTTTCTTTGTAAGGCCTAAACACATCAAGATGTTGTGAGGAAGCTTAATTGTTATTTTACCAATAGTCCTTGCAAGAGCAAAAACCCATGTCTAAAATGGTGAAAACGGGTACGATCCCTTACAACCACTTCTCTTGCATACACTTTTGAAATAATCTTTATTGCATTGTGACAATCTACACAAATTCTCAAGTTCTTCACAATTCTGATGGTAACCCCATTCTCTGAATTTAGCAGTCCAAAGGCAATAGCTAATTTCTCGCTATGCTGAAAAACTGCACTCTCCTTTGCCTCTTCACTGATGTTCAGGAAGGCCTCTGAAGTATCTGGCACATATCCAGCACATTTAAGCTCCTTGCTCATGTCTTCTAACTTGGTGTAAATCTTTTCAGTCATTGGGTGAGACTTATCTCCAGCTACAAACTCATGCACTGTTCCTTTTATCTCAATCAAGCTACAACCAGGTACTTTCTTGATTCCTTTATTCATTATCAACTCCCTCATCTTGTGCACCTCGTCCCATTTGTTACACTTTGCATATATATTAGACAAGAGGACATAGACAGCACTGTTCTCAGGCTGCAACTCGAGAAGCTGTTTGGCAGCAAGTTCAGCCATTTCCACATTCTTATAGACTCGGCAGGCCCCTAATAGAGCTCCCCATACTGTTGCATTCGGTCTCATCGGCATATTCTTTATCGTCTGGAATGCCTCTGTTAGATGCCCTGTTCGACCTAGAAGATCTACTAGGCATCCATAATGCTCAACATTGGGCATGATTCCATGATCAATGATCATACGTGAGAAGAGCTCTCTTCCCTTCTCTGCCATTCCTGCATGTGTGCAAGCAGAGAGGACACCAATGTAGGTTATCTCATCTGGTCTTGTAGATGTTTTCAGCATCTGGTAGAAGATATCTAAAGCTTCTTCTCCGGATCCATTCACTGCCAGGCCTGTGATCATAGCTGTCCATGTGAACTTGTCTCTTTTAGTCATCATCTTGAAGATCTTGATCGCTCTCTCGATGCACCCACACTTTGAGTACATATCTATGAAAGCATTGGCTACAGTAATGTCAATCTTGATCTTGTTGCGTGCCATGTATAGTCTAATCCATTCACCGACTTCTAATGCTCCAAGTTGAGCACATGCAGTCAGCAAGCTGACCATGGTGTACTCATCCGGGTGGATCTTCGAGTCTTGCATCTCATGGAATATTGCGAGAGCTTCCTTGAAACTACGTGCCTGAATGTAACCATTAATCATTGCTGTCCATGAGACGAAATCCTTCTGTGGCATTCGATCAAAGAGAAATCTAGCTCGATCAATGCCCCCAGAATTGGCGAAACCAGTCACCATGCTAGTCCAAGTTATGACATCTCTAGACTTCATGTTCTCAAACAAACTCCAGGCAGTGCTCATATCCCCACAGGCAGCATACATATCAACCAATGCATTATCCACCGCGAGAGTTCGAAGCACCGGCTCATCTTCTTTGACAACGAGATGAACCCGAGACCCAAACTTGAGATCTTTCAACTTGGCACAGGCTGATAACACCGAAACAATAGTGACAGAGTTAGGCTTCACATTCTCCACTTCCATCTCTTCAAAAAGCTTGCAAGAGTCTTTGAATCGTCTGCTTCTATTGTAACCTGACATCAAAGAGTTCCAGATAACCACATCTCGGTCAGGACTTAATTCAAATATCTGACGGGCAGTACGAGACTGGCCGCTAAGAGCGTACATATGAATCAGTTGACACCGCACGAACATATTAGACCAAATACCAAACTTGAGTACATGCGCGTGAAGCTCGTCCCCATGAGCAATGGTGGTCTCGCCATCAAAGGCTTTGAGCAAGAAAGAGAAGGTGTGAGTTGTTTGGTCTCAAGCCTTTAGCTAACATTCCAACGTAGAGTGCCAACGCCGACGATGGATCGTTGTGGTCGGAGTAAGCGCGAATCATGGTGTTGGAAAGGAAAACATCTTGTACAGGCATTTCGTCAAACAGAAGACGGGCGTAGGCCAAGTCGGGGGTTGGCAAAGAGCAGCAGAACGAGAGCATGTGGCGGCAGTGGGTGGGGGAGAGAGCGAGGCCAGAAAGGATGATTAGGGAGTGGATCTGTTTGAATTGCTTGATGGAATGGCACTTTTCAAGGAGGAAGATGAATGTGGGGTTGATAATTGATTGATGAAATGAGGACATTGGAGTGGAACACAGTGGAGGTCGTCTTCTTGAATGGTGATGGCATAATAATTGTTTTTTCAAGATGAGTTTCTAGACATTTAAAAAAATACAGAGGTGCGTACAAATCTCTAGCAGCAGTGGGGGCGGGGTCATGCATGCTAGTCTTGGAATCACTCACAGATAATCATTATTTATACTCACAGAAATGTGCTATCATTTGTGATTCGAACTGTCAGTATTTCTGAAGGGTTGTAATGAGGATCTAGCTACTAATATACCACTTGGTCATTAGTAACATAATAATTATATAAAAAGCTTTTGCAATGTTTGGTCTTTTACATTTTTTTCTCATAGTAACTCAAATATCTACTTTTTTTCTTCACGAATATCCCGAAATTGAGAGAGGTCAATTGGTATTCTAGTCTTTTTCAAAAAAACACTTCAGCAAATGACGTAACGCTTTGATCCGCAGTGAAAGTATATTTTTTTAGGAGTGTGAGTAGTGCTTGTATACTGAGTGATCTTAAGCGTTTATATATGTGCAGGTTTTACCTTCTTTTACTCTGTTAAAAATTGTACATGCTCATGTTTTTTTTAGTAGTGTAGCCCTTCATCTCGAATATATATAGATGATATTGAGAAGATTTTGTTGTTATTTTTCTTATTTTGTATTTTAAACATAAATATAACCTAACGTAGAATATTAAATGTATTTTTTTAATGGAGGTAAGACAAGACTTTTGGAGAAGGTTTTGCACCTATTGTTCCGTGGAGAAAGCAACAAGCCATGAAGTAAGCATCAGAAGTTGATAGTTATAGCTGCCATTGCAGACTTATATAAAGGCTTAGGGGCTGTTTGGTTACCTGTATTTACAGTGTAAGTCAAATTACATGTAATTAAAATTTCTGTATTTTCACTTACATCATGGTTGTTTGGTTGCCTGTAACTGAAAATGCTGTGTTTTTTTCAAGTGTTTGGTTTGATGTAAGTTGTAAGTTAGAATTACCATGTAAAGTAAGTGGTGAGATTACCCCTATTTTCAAAATTTTTATAATTTATAATTTCTTTAATATTTTATTTGAAATCTGTTTTATTTATTTAAGTTAATGTATTTTATTTATCTAAATAGATATAAGTTAATGAATTTTATTTATTTAAATTTTATTTAATTTTTTTAAATTACTTATTCAATATACTTGAATTTAACTTACTAATACAACCATCAATTGGTACTTATCACTTGAGCATACTCACTTGAAATTGAATATAAATTTCCTCAAGTATTCCACCAAAGTCATCTAAATTCAACAAACTCAAATTCAATAAGTCTTTATGTTCATAAAACAAGATATAAACTTAGCAAATCATATTCAATAATTCAACATGTTCATCAAACAAGTTTGAGACTTAACAAACTAAATTCAACAACCAATACTATTAAATTGTCAACATGTTCATAAAACATAACATAGTTCAACAACTCCAAACAAAAAAACAACAAGCAAAAATAATAAATATCCATAAACTTAAAAAAACACAAAAATAAGTAGATCATAAGAGTAGACGATCTCAGACACCACCATCACGCCCCAACCGCCTAAGGAAACCATCCATCCAAAAAGCATCGAAGGTCATGATCTTTGTTTATAAAAAGCAGTTGCCAAATTATTTTTGGGCATTCAAATGGTCATATAGCTAAATCAAGGCCGGACTTATTGTAGTAGCCAATCAAAGTCATGACCTTATACAACTCAACTTAATCTGTAATATATGTCCTTAATAATCATTGAAATCAAAGAAAGCATATATTTATGTGTGATCTATCTGCAGTCATCAGAAATTATAGACACATGGACCAAATGGCTTATATACAAGGAATCCCTGATAATTGATGATGCATGATAACATGAAATGTTGATTGGCCTAAAACATTATCACCGAGTTAATAGAAACAAAAAGCATCCACCAAGATTTAAAGACTTGTTCTATATGATAATTAAATAATTGTTAATCACTTTGATGCATATTTGCTAACGCTCTAATAACAAAAAAAGGTCAATTGATTCCAAATATCATTGCTGTAGTTAATGAAACTAAAAGAATCCTCTTGGACCACCCATGTGTCTTTAATGTGAGGATCAGAACCTTGCTACTCACTTTCATGCATTGTTGCCAGAGCAAGAGGATATTAAATTAACACAAGATAAGCAAATATTCAATCTAAACTCTTACTTATAATTTAATAAATTGCGGCAGAGGGGGAAAAAGCAAATGAAAATTCAATTAATTTCACATAATGTGAATTATCAACCAACCAAACAGAGAGACAATATAGCTATCACAAATTCATCTTTCACAAAGAAGACGCAACCTTAAGATGCCAGAAACTAACAAAAAAAGAGAAGCTTTAATTCCTGATGTGGTAGAAAAAGTAATCAAATGACTATCATCAGAACATCAATGTAGCAGGAAATACCAATTCCTAAAAATCATAATTTTTTTCATGGCAAACAATCGGATACATCATCGTAACACATATTAAAAAGCTAGTTCTCTTAACAACCTATCAATCCAGAGGCAAAAATCACAAGCTTTTTAACCATAAACCACATTAAATCCATCATATCATCAATTTTACAAACAAGAACGATGTAAGAAAGAAAAGGATCAAAAATCAAGGGAAATCAATGACCGCGATGATTAAAAGGCGTAAGAGGAGAAGAACGGCGATGGCGTCTCTGCGGCGATTGAAGCCGAAAAGGAGAACAACAGTGTTGGCATCTCTGTGGTGATTGAAGCCAAAGAAGAGAACAGTGATTGAAGCCAAAGAGGAGAAGAATGGGGCTGTAAAGGAGAAAGGTAGATCTGGACGCCTGATTGTGGAGTAGTGAAGAAGCTGTGGATGTCCGATTGTGAAAGATGGGTGACTTTAAGAAAAAAACATTTTAAAAACAAATGCGGGAAAAATAACCCTTTTTGTGTAAATTAAATCACCACATATATAGCTTTCACAAAGAAGCCAAACAACCCATGTTAGCATTTTACCTGTAAATCAAATTACATCACACCTACTTACGGGTAATTAAACAGCCTCTTAATGTATTGTTGTAGGTACTTGCTAATAATGTCTAAATGCTTTTATGTATTGATGTACATGATTAGCACATTACCATGCCCGCTTGTTTGGCATTGTTTTTTTATTTTTTTCATTTTGTTTTGATTTTGCTTTGTTATGTTATCAATTTGTTTAAAACAAAAATATATATGGATACATTAATTGTTGTGTATTATGAAAAACTAAAAAAACTCAAAAATTCATTTACTTAGTACAAAAATTATTATGACTCTTTTTCTTAATTTTTATTTTCAAATTTGTATTTTTATATGTTTTTATAAAAATTTATTTTCATATAGTTTACTTAGTTATATTATTAAAAAAAATTAATAACATGGTACTAGTACTGTATAGGTAAAAAAAAATATTTTAAAAATTGAACCATTTGAAATTAGAAAATTTATACATGTTGATAATCTTCCCATAACTGAATTGCAATTTCATTTCTAACACAAGTTATTTGTTGTAGCGGATTTGGTGTAACATTAACTTCCATGTGATTTTGCAATGTTGATGTTTCAAAGGTTTCATTCTCATTATTAGTTATAAAATCATCTTTTACAAATCCTTCGGATATTAAATCTCTTATTTTATGTATCTTAATAAAGTTATTCATAGTGCAGTAAGTAATGATAATATAACTATGCATGTACAAGCTATATAGTGGTATAGCTTTTAAAATAGGGAATCGAGCTTTTAAACATCCAAAACACCTCTCGATATAGTCACGTAGAGATAAGTGTCTATTGTTAAAAAATCTCTTCTAGACCAGCTTGATTGTTATCCTCTACTCTCTCCATATGGTACCTCTCTCCAAGGTAAGGAGATAACAAGCCATGCATATTTGTGTATCCGTAGTCAACATTTATCTTCCCTACAGAGATGAAAAAAATTGAAAATTAATTAAATGTTTGAAATATTAAGAAGATCATATGTAAGTTTTCCATTGGAAGTATATGAAAATGATTTTCTAGATTAGATATGCATTCAAGAAAAACTCGAGAATCATTAGCTGTACCTTCCCATCCCTCCATCACATAAGTGAATTACATATCGAATGAACATGTATACATAATTTCCTGTGTTGTTTCTATTTTTCCCCCCACGATAAGGTACTTGTTGATTAGCTAGAACTTGTTCAATAATGTGTATTCCGATGGGCAGGAACTAGAAACAAAAACCAAGGGAGTGCTACCATGCTAGGTTTGACCTAAAAAATAAATATAAAAAATAAATATATTAATCCAAACTTAAGATTATAATAATTAAATTTTTAAAAAAAATTCAAAAATACACATACCACTAACAACTACCACTTTAAGGTTGGAGTTGAATCCTTCGACTTTACTTATTTTGAAATCGAACCAAAATCCCTTCATCATCGATTGTTTAAAAAACTTGTCATTCGATATAGCATATCATCAAATCATTCAACCATTATCTCCTATCTTATTGTGTAAATCCGTTTTGATGATATTCATGGCCGAGAAGGATCTTTCAACTAATGTTGTTGCCATCCGTAAGATCAAAGCTAATTCAATAAGGCGAACCAATGGAAATACCAAATGCTTCCTATTTTCAACAAGTTTCACAGCAAGACTTGCAAGATAATCACACTCAATTAAATCAGAACTTCTTCTAACATCATGAGCGTATGTGTGAAGTTGTGCTTTTAGGACTTGAAGATCTTGTATAGAAAAATCATCATAATAAATTTCTGCAAGGCGAAGTAGCCTACAATGATGGAATCTAGAAAATGAGTCTCTTGAATCAAGACAGAATATGGAAGTTAGCAACTCTGTAGTTGTCTCACACAACAAGAAATATAGAAAAAGGCAATGAACATACTGCTACGGATTCGTTCCGTTGCTATTTGTACACATTGGTAACGGAATTAGCATCGGATTACCGACGGAATGAAACTTCAGAAGTTCAACTTGTTTTTATTGCATACCAATGGAATTGTATAATATAGCAACAAAATGTTGATTAATAGCAACTAAATAAGTCCGTTTCTATTCTGTTACTAGAGCTTACGCGCCTTAATTTTCTCGTGAATTTCGTTGCTAATAAAGTGCTACGGATAAGTTTCATCGCTATTTGTAAACATTGGTGACGGACTCAACGTCGGATTATTGACGAGTAAAAATTTGGATACATCACCGTACTTTTCCTGTTTCTCACTTTGGTGATCGACTTTCAATTTGTTTCTTTTCAGTCATCAAAAACTAAGTTTTTTTTACCAGGGGGTACCCGTTCATTTTAAGATGACGTGGTCACCGGAGATATTACGTGGCTGCTGACAAGGCTATGACTTATCCGCGTTGGACGTGACACGTCAGGCACATGCCAACTGGACACCCTCTCTGCGCCATGTCAAAAGGCCAACTCAGCTCTTTATTTACGTCACCCCTAAGCCATTACTTTCCCTTATGTTTCTCTCTCGCTAGCAGTGGCTTCTCGAGAATCAGGAAGGAGAGAACTACCACGGCAGTCCGTCTATCCCTCCATTCGAGAGGTGCAGGTAGACCAAGACTCTGAGTGCACGATCGTCCACGTGCGGAGAGCGGACAAGCACAAATTTCCCCATGGCATCTTTGGAGGATCCGGTCGTTCGAAGATGAAACCCCCAATTTCTGTAAGTTTATTTTATAGTATCTTGTCTTTTGTTGCATGTGTGGTTGGAAAGCATTGTAATTATTAAAGGATTGTATATAGCTAGGGTATAAAGCTAGGGTTTGGTGAGGGTTTAAACCTCCAATTGAGTGGTAGAAAGATTGTATATATTGAAAAAGGATGTAAAGGAAGTTTGAAATAGTACAACATCTTCAATAATGATGTTTGTTGTTGTCGGAAGTGAGTATGGTCTGGTTTTGTATGTGTTTAATATAGATTGAGTGAAGTGTCTTTGTCTTATGTAGGTTTAGTTATTTGGATGATGTTGTAGTGGTCCCAATAAGATTCCCCACAGACTGGCATAGATGATATTAAAAAGGGTTAGAAGTTCACAAGGTCCCCTCCTTTAGTTCACAAGCTTTGTTAATTTAATGATCTGTTTTGTTGATTAACTATTTTCTTTGTTTATTAACTGTTTGCTTTGCTAATTTAATGATCTGTTTTTGTTAATTAACTATATTTGTGAGTGCTTAGTTTTTTTATATATCTGTATTTGTGAGTGTGATTGATTCTTCATACCATAGTAGTGTTAAAATTAGGATAACTTGCATCGATTTTTATATGTATTTGGATCAGTATTTACATTTACGAGTGGCCAATCTTGATTATTTCACATTACAAGTGTACTATGGGGTTGGTGATATAGAATGTTGGCATGCCTTTAGATTTGCAGGATTTGTAGATTTTTGTGAAGTTGACTATATGTCAAGGGTAGAACTTCTTGAAATGGCTAGGGAGCTCAAACGGTAGTAGATGGTTGTTCTTTGTGGCTTTAAAAGATACAAAGGGTGATAAGGAAGGGATGTCGAAATTAAAAAATGATTTGGATGCCGTAGCAATGGCCCTAGATGTGGATGATGAGTAGGGGTGAAAAACTTTATATGTAAAGGTCACCAATGTACTGGCTGATGGAATGCGTAGTTATATAAGGAATGCTAGCTATGAGGTTGAGGGAGTAGGACAAGAGAATCCTGGTTTTGTAGAACATGTTGAAGAGAATGTGGATCAAGAAGAAGTTGAAGAAGGAAGTGAATTGCATGACTCTGAGTATAGTTTTAATAGTGAAAGCCGAGGGGTGATGGGGTTGGATTGGATGCCAATATTATACCGAACCTGAACTAGATGTACAAGATGCACCTATAGACCATGGAGTCGATGATCTTTGAGGAGATTAGATCCGATTATCTTTGAGTCCGATGAGCTGCAGTCATGCTCATCGACAGATGAGGATGACTTGGATCCTGCCAAGCCTCATTATCTTTGAATTCCACGAGAAGAAATTGGCATGAAGGACCCCATATTTAAAATTGGCATGAAATTAAGAAGCTTTAAGCAATTCAAAGATGCTGTGAAAAGTTATGGTATGAAAAAAAGATATGTTATGAATTTCAAGCCAAACAGTAAGAAGAGGTATAAAGCCTATTGTAGAAGAGGTTGCCCTTTTTATCTATGGGCCCCCCAATGATCAAAGATAGGAACACAATCCAAATAAAGGCTGGGAACTTGGAGCATGACTGCTGTAGGGATCACAACATTAGGCATGTCAATGCCGGTGGATAACTGCAAATTACCGGAACAATTCGGATCGGATCCATCCTGGAAGCTTGCTGGCATCATCCAAGAAGTTAAAACCAACCAGGAAGTTGAGATCAGTAGGTTGAAAGCTTGGAGAGCAAAGAACATTGCACTCAGGTAGATGAGTATAGTATTGCTTTCATGCATATATGTTATAGATTTAATTGTTACATGAGCTGACTATTTCCTTGTTTGTATCTTTTTTTTTTTTTAAAATGATTTCATACTAAAGGATGCTTGATGGGGATGAGCATACACAAATGACAAAAGTGTATGACTATAGACTTGAACTGCTTAGAACACACCCTGGATCTACAATCAAATTTAGATGCAATCAGGATGTGTTTGAAAGCATGTATGTATGCTTGTCCCCACTTAGGCAAGCCTTTATAGCAGGGTGCAGGCCCCTCGTGTCTGTGGATGGGTGCTTCCTCAAGGGTCTTTATGGAGGTCAGCTCCTAACAGCAGTTGGGATAGATGCAAATGACGGCATCTATCCAATTGCTTGGGCTGTTGTGAACAAAGAAAATTGTGAGAACTGGATGTGGTTTTTGGAGCTCCTTGCTGAAGACCTGCAGATCAACAACAGTCATCATTGGGCCTTCATGAGTGACAGACAGAAGGCATGCATATTTCATTGGGCCTTCAAAAGGCTGTCCAAGAATTGTTCCCATATAGTGAACATAGGTTTTGTGTACGTCACATACACACAAACTTTAAGAAAAAACATAGAGGTAAGTCCCTTAAATATTAGCTTTGGAACTGTGCTAGATCTAGCTACATCCCTGCCTTCAACTTACAAATGGATGTGTTGAAAGATATGTCATCAGAAGCTCATGATTTTTTTGATTAATATTAGCCCTGAACACTGGTCCAGATCACACTTCAAACCCCAATTCAAATGTGATATGTTATTAAACAACTTGTGTGTGTGTTTTAATAGCCAGATTCTTCAAGCCAGGACCAAGGGCATAATAGGTCTAAATGAAATGATTAGGACTCAGCTTATGATTAGGATCCAATGGAGAAGAGATTCTATGAGAGAGTGTATTTATGAGTACTTGCCCAAAAATACTTAAGAAATTAGAAAAAGGCAAAAAATCAGTTGGGGATGCAAAAATAACTCGTGTCGGAGGTGATCAATACCGAGGTTGCGAGATAAGGAGGGCCGACTTTATAGTTGACCAGAAGGACATAACTTGTACCTGCAGGATATGGCAGCTGACTGGCATCCCCTGTTGCCATGCAATCTCTACACTCTACTACAACAAGCATAAGCCTAAGGATTTCCTTGATAGCTGTTATAAGAGAAGCACATATCTGGCCATATACGACCACATCTTGCACCCAACACAACACAACAACTGTTGGCCTAGGAGTGAGCAACCCCCAATGATACCTCCACAGCCTCTGAACAAAAACAGGGGAAAGAAGGCAATGCTTAGGAGGAAGGAGGCTGGTGAGATGCCCACTATTGGCTTCACAAAGGGAAAAGTTAGCAGGAAGGGCATCACCATCAAATGTAGCATTTGTGGGACTGCAGGATACAACAAGCGGTTCCATGGACTGTAGGTAATGGCTTGTACACTAGTTGCTGTCAATTAATTGATAATTTTATGTTGTACTGACTTTGATTTATCACTCACAGGGGAAAAAACAACCCAACTGGAGTGCAAAATGCTAATGCTATTGGCGTATGCCCTGCTACTAATTAAAATTGTTTGACAACATAATTGTCTCCATTTAAATAATTGATGGTGTTTTTTTGTAGGATGATGCCAATGTTCAAGACCTTATGGATACCGTGGACCATCAGAGTGCTACGGGGAGCACTTTATGGAGGTATTTTTTTCCCTTACAACTTAATAAAAAAATATCACATGTCTCTTAATTTACACTTGTAACTTTGTCCATGAGTAGGCTGACCAACTAAGGAGGGAAGCTGATATCAATGGCCAAGGTGCATGTGCCAATGTCCAAGATGCAGGTGCCAATGAGCCAGCTACTAATCCAATTGTAGAGCATGAACAACTATCCCAGGTATTATATCAACATGCACTCAATGTTTGTATGAATTAAGGATTTACACACCTTTGCCAACTGCAGGTCATTGATGTACCAATTGAAAGTACTAGAAATCAAGGGGATGTGCAGAGGATTGCAATGGAAAGTTCCTCTAGGATGCAAGAGAACCCTATAGGAATTTTAAAAAGCCAAGCAATTAAGCACTTCCCAGTGAGACATCCCATAGAGAAAATTACCCAGGATAGGAGCAAAGGCTCTGAGAAAAGAAGAAAGTTTTGGAGGCCATGAATGTGTACATCAAATTAGAGATGCAAAATTCCCCAGCTGTTGCAATTTTGTGGATTTAATTCTTGTTGTCTTTGTATGGACTTTTCTTTTTGTTAATTTTTGCAAAGAGTTCAATGTACATGTCATGCAAACAGTTCAATATGTACATTTGATCTGCAGATGTTTGCTTATGGAGTTTCTTTGTTATCATTTGCAAACATGATATGATTTATGTTCTTAGTAATGAAAATATATTTTCTAAAATGTGTATAGCAGACTATATACAATGTTTACATTACCTGTAATTATTTTTTCCCCAGTTGTTACAACTAGCAACTAGTGTTTATAACTGATTAACATGTTCATTATTGATTATAATTATTGACTAACTTATAAATAGTTCAATGTATTAAATATAAAGATTTTTAAACATGTTCATTACTAATTAAAATTAGTGACTGACTGACTAAATATACAGAAAAACAACAACAACTAAAGATTTTTAAACTTCAACAAATTCACAAATTTCCACTCAATTTGATGAATTTCCATTAACTTCAACAATTTCTCACATTTTAAGCATTACATACTAAACTGGATTTTCATTGGAGGAATGGATTTCATAAAAGGGAAAAAAAACAAACAAACAAATACATCAATGGACTTTGTAAAAACCTAGCCAATTATCAACCTGCCATTCTACCCTCTCCCAGATCTTCCAGCATGCCATGGAGAAATCTATGCTTGTCTGCTCTCCGCACGTGGAATGTCCTGCACTTAGAGTCTTGGTCTCCCTACATCTCTCGGATGGAGGGACAGAGTCTTGGTCTCCCTGCACCTCTCGGATGGAGGGACAGACGGACTGCCGTGGTGGTTCTCTCCCTCCTGCCTCTCGAGAAGCCACTGTCGGGCGAGAGAACAACATAAGGGAAAGTAATGGCTTAGGGAAGACGTGGATAAAGGGCTGAGTTGGCCTTTTGACATGGTGCAGAGAGGGTGTCCAGTTGGCATGTGGCTGACGTGTCACGTCCAACGAGGATAAGTCATAGCCTTGTCAGCAGCCACGTAATATCTCCGGTGACTACGTCATCTTAAAACGAACAGAAATGAACGGGTACCCTCCCGGTAAAAAAAAAAAAATTAGTTTTTGGTGACTGAAAAAGAAACAAATTGAAAGTCAATCACCAAAGTGAGAAACATGCAAAGTACGGTGATGTATCCAAATTTTTACTCGATTATTGACAGAATAAAACTTCATAAGTTCAACTTGTTTTTATTACATTACCTATATAATTGTAAAATATAGCAACAGAATTTAGATGAATAGCAACGGAAACTTAGCAACGGAATAAGTCCATTGCTATGGCAAACGTTAAAAAATAAATAAAATATTATTTATTAATATTTATAATTTATATATTTTTCACTTATACATTTTCACTTTTTAAAAAATATTTGATTTTCCACTTTTTAAAATATATATATATATATATATATATAAATTAAAAAGATTAAAAAAACAAACTTAAGTCTTAAATTGAGTTAATTTTTTTCTACGTAATAATAAAAACTAGAATAGGTTTTAATTCTTTGTTTCTATATTTTTTCAAATAAAATTTAAAAAAAGTTATAGAATGATATATAGAGATTTTTAGGACAAGTTGGGGTATAGGAAAAGGTATAGATGAATAATATAAAAAGGGGTATATAAAATTTAGAAAAATTAAACTTAAGTCTCCATTTACAAATAAATCATTCATAGGAAAAGTTCAAATCTTCACAAGAAAAACAAAAAAACTTGAACAAAAGCAAAGTGTTTGAAGACCAACGAAACCCAAACCCATCTCAAAGCTATAAATTCCCCATATTATTGGATTGAGAGGGAGCAATTTTAAATATAAAAAGATAAAAAATTATATTTTTATCCTGAAAATTAAAAGGAAAACAAAAAATTTAGTATGTATTAGAAATTATATTATCATCACTATTGATGCGTTAATTTTTAAGGTGCCACTATAACTTATACCGAATCATCTTGGTAAGTGCATCCGACACGGCTTTATCCTCAATTGCATGAGGGTTTCCAAAGATAAACAAAGTCGCTCTCTTCATTGCTCTTTCATACCCTAGATTTCCAGAGGTTTTTCTACGATTCAGGTGAGCTCTTTAATTTTTGCCAAATATTCAAATCTTGTTGTATTTCTTCTTTGATCTATGGTTTTATTTTTGGCTAGTAGGGTCCAAAAACCAACCCTACATACTGTGAGAGAGGAGCGGACAAAGGAGCAAAGGAGCAAAGGATACTTCAATTATAGTTTCATTCCTTGCCAATTGCTTGGATTACGCTTGTTATACATTTGTTTTGCATCAAATTGATATTCTCACTATCGGAAGTAAGTTTGTTCTTGAATTCGACCAGTTTTGGTGTTGTTTCTAGATTTCTACATGCTATTTGATATTTGGAAATCAATCTCTTGTGATAATTTACTCAGGGATATATTTTGAGAGCGAGTTGAACATTGTTGTTGGACATTGCATCTTGGTGAGAGGCCTTTTTGCGGGTTCCCACATAATCATTGTTTTAATTGTTTATTGAGTGTACTTTATCACTCAGACTTTTTTTAATATGCTTTATCTTCTCTTTTAAGGCCGACATGCATATATTTATCAAAGGCTCATAGTTTATTGTGCATTGAATCAACTAGTGATTCACTACAGTCAAAAGGCAAAAGAAATTAGAAAAGCAACTAGCTTCGAGGTGAATAAGGTGTGTGAATCTACAAAGACTTTGTACGAGCAGAACATATTTTTCCCCTTCATGTATCTTGATTAACTCAACTGATGGTGAGATGTCTTCTTGTTCTTGGTAGCTTTGTAGCCTTTCTCTTTTGTCTTGCTTTTCTTTTGCTTTGTTTTTGTGTATCTTTGCTTTGCTTTGCAGAGCAAGGCAATGTGTGAGGTTGTTGTTTGGGTTGTGGTTTTGAAGATGCTGCATGGGTTGTTGTTTGTGTCTTCCTTTTTTAAGATTGAAACCTTTTCTTTTATCTTTCTTTGTTTCTTGGATTCTTTTTTTGCACTTTCTTACTTGGTTGCTTTCTTTATTGCTTTGTTTTTGGTTTATAGATATTAGGTTTTTGAGATTTATTTCTTGGAGAAAAAAATAGGGATTTTGATTACAAAAATAGAAATATGGGTTTTTCTATAGAATCTTGTAGTACTAATGGCATCATTTTGGTTTATTGTTTTTTAAATTTAAAAGAAAATGGGACTTCTTATCTTGCTTGATGACCGATGATGAGTCCATAGGGATGGAGTTGAGTTTCTTGATTGGAGTAAATGTTATGATGAGATTCTCTTTGGTTTGCCCTTCTTTAAAATGAGAATTTGATGATGTATTGCATACTGTTTTTGGTCTTTGAGACTTGCTACTAGATCTTTTTTAACACGCTCCAACACTGTTGCTAGTCTCAATCTATTAAAAATTGTTTACTATTTTGCTTGTTATGTAATGTCATACGTTTTTAGTGTGAGTTTTCTAGCTTTTGTTAGCTATTGCTTCAACGTCTTGCTTTGTCTTCTTACCATTTCTTGGGTTACGTGATAAACCTTAATAAAATCAAAGTTAAGTGCTTAGTAAGAAGCTTGTTTTTAATTTTCTTTGTATACCAAATAATAAACAATAAACCTTTTATAATATATTTAATATTTTTAATCTTAAAAGGTTATCATAAGTTGACTATTACGTAATTAATATATTTGAAAGTCTGTTGATTTTGAGATCCATGTGCTTTTATGTTATTAAGGCTGAGATGATGAAATGTTTGGACAAAAAAATTAGAGTTGAGAATGAAATTATCTTGACGAGAAACACATTATATTTGGAATGTGCATCATCTAAATCAAGCTCGAGTAACCACCACACTCACGATAACTTGATTTCTTACTGTATAGTTGATTTTCATTTATCAATAAAAGTTGATACAAGAAATTTGCCATTAAAAATGAAGATGATGTTCTCTTACGTTTGTTATTATTCTGAGACAATAATCTTCCCTAATATCTTGGCCTTCTTACTTCAATGATATCTAATGAAAAATTATTACTTCTCATTCTCTAGACTTCTCAACCACAACTTCTATAATTCATTTTTGTAAGCTATGCAAATCAATCTATGACACGGAGAACACACTCTAATTAAAAAGAAAACTTGGTATTTCATCCAATTATATTATTTAAATTAATTTAAATTTATTTCAGATTTATTTTATTTTATTAAATATATTTTGGATTTTAACTATGTTTATAATTTTGATGAAAACCTTATTATATAAATTAGATAGTAAAATTTATATGTGCTTAGAATTTATAACTAATATTTAGTCAATTATTTTGTGATTGCGGATTCAGTGGACCATAAATTTCAAATTCTTTGGTGATTAGGTAGTTTTTGGGCTTCACAGGCTTCCCAAATTGAATTTTCAGCTCTTGTTAACGGGTATGCATAATCTCTTCTTAATTTTGTCATAAATTGCAATTTGAGTTATGTTGAAGTAAAAATATTAATTTTATCCCATTCTAATATTATCAAATGATTTCAATTTTGATACTAGTTTGTTCTTTTTAAGCATGGTTTATTGATGCAATTGCATGTCGACATTTCACTCATATTTGTATGACCATACCAGTTTACTAATAAAGAGAAATAAAGCTACCTTAATTTAATTGTACAAATACTTGATTATTTAAATATTTTTTAATTGTACAAATAATTTTAATACAATGTTGTGTTTTTTTTTCCTTGTTAGACTTGAAACATGGTTAGAGATCGGCTTGGATGTATTGCCCTAGGGATTGGGCATCATTCATCAATGATGAATTTATAAAGGGAGTAGAGGAATTTATTGCCTTTGCATATTCTTAAAATGGTATTGTCAGTGGGGATTCTATAATATGTCCTTGTTGTTGGTGTGAAAATAGCATGTTTTAGATTGTTGATACAGTTCATAGACACCTTTACTATAATGGATTTATGCTTGGTTATACAACTTGGATTTCTCATGGAGAATATGAAATTAGACAATCTTCTAGATATGGAGATGAACATGTTGACACAATGTCTCAACTAGAATCCTAAAATCCATATACTCAGATGATTATGGATTTAATGGTGGTCTAACTTTTAATATTCCTCCTTATCACAGTAGTAGCTCAAGTTTTGTGGAAGAAGAACCAAATCCCAAGGCAACTGCATTCTATTCTTTATTGCATGATGCGGATGAACCATTATATCAAGGTTGTGTCAAGTACATAAAGTTATCAGCTTTATCACAATTGATAAATTTAAAGTTTGAGTTTAACATGAGCGAAGCATGTTTTGATAGTCTTGTGGTGATGATTAAAAATATGCTTCCAGAAGATGCATGCCTACATGACAACCTTTATAGAACAAAACAGAAGATGAAAAATCTTGGTATTGGTTATGAGAAGATTCATGTTTGTCAAAACAATTGCATGTTATTTTATAAAGAAGCCAGTGAACTTAACCATTGTTCTGTTTGTGGGCATCCTTGGTATGAGATGAGACAAATGGAGAAATAAAAAAAGGGGAAGCAAAAGGAGATTCCATCCAAAATTTTATGTTATTTACCACTTATACCGAGACTTCAAAGGCTTTATATGTTAGCAAAGACTACTGAAAACATGACATGGAATGCAACTAATCAAAGCATTGATGGAGTACTTAGACATCCTGTTGATGGGGAAGCATGTCAACACTTCAATGAAACATACCCATCTTTTACTCAAGAACCATATGTGTGGATGGTTTTAATCCTTTTGGACCTACAGCAAAATCATATTATGTTTGGCTAGTAATGATTGTTGTGTACAATTTGCCTCTTGGGATGTACATGAAGCAACCATACATATTTCTTAATATGGTTATTCCAAGGAAAAAAAGTCCAGGCCAAAAAATTGACGTGTTCTTGCGGCCTTTGATAGATGAGTTGAAACAACTATGGGATAATGGTATCCTAACATATGATGCTTTTAAGAAACAAAATTTCACAATGAGAGCATCATTGTTATGGACAGTTGGACAATTAATGATTTTTTGGCTTATGGCATGTTGTCTAGTTGGAGTACTCACGAAAATTTATCATGCCCTTATTGCATGGGGCATATTATGTCCTTCAGGTTGGTTCATGGTAGGAAACCATGTTTTTTTTATTGTCACGACCAATTTTTATGAAGAGATAATCCTTTCAGGAGGGAAAAATATAACTTTTCAAAAAAAACTTGAGCGTGACTATCCAATTCCTCGATTATCAGGTGAAGAAATATTGACACAGTTGAATTGCTTTCAAGATATTACATGTGGCACTAAATGCAATAAAGAGAAGCTTATGGGGTTTGGAGAAAACCATAGGTGGGTGAAGAAAAGTATATTTAGGGAGTTACCTTACTGGCACACAAATCTTATGCACCATAATTTAGATGCAATGCATATTGAAAGATATGCCTTTAAGAATGTATTCAATAGGATGATGGATATAAAGGGTAAAACAAAAGACAACATAAAAGCTAGTAAGGATCTGGTAGTGTATTGCACTCGCAAAGAATTGTAATTGGTAGAAACTAATGGCTGTGTTTACATCCTACAAGCCTCGTACATTTTGAGTAAAGAAGATAAGAAATGTGTTTGCACATGGTTGAAGCAGTTAAAACTTCTGGATGGTTTTTCATGCAGCGTTTATTGGCAATTGTCATGTGTGATACGGTGCGGATTTTTTGACTCAATGGAACATTTGGCAATATCATTAGATGTATCCTGTTTGAAAGGTAGCATTCCTTTTCATTTTCTATACACTTTAGCCAATTACAAATAAAAGCCTATTCTAATATTTTACATTATAACTTAAACCTTATAGTTCCTTTTATGATGCTTAGATTTTTGCATCATTTAAAGAAAAAAGTGAAAAATCAAGCATGTGTGGAAGGATCTATATGTGAGGAATATATCATAGAAGAAATCTCATTATTTTGTTCGACGTATTTTAAATCTACTATGGAAACAAGATTAAATCATCTACCTCGCAATGATGATGGTGGAGATGTTGAATCTCTAGGACGACTTTCAATTTTCTCTCGTCCTAATTAACCTTTTGGGCTAATGAATAATGCTAGATTCTTTGAGGACGAAGAACATTATGCTGCAGAACTATATGTACTTATGAATTGCAAAGAGATATATCCACATGTGGAGTAAGTATTATTTTGTAACTAGTATTTATAGCACAAAATACAAATTTAAACTTAATCAATATCACGAACTTTATTTTTTTAAATATTGGATGTTCGATGAATTGGAGAAGAAAGAATGTGTGAATATCTTTGACAAGGAATTATAGAAATTACGAGATACAAGATTTCCACAATGGTTTAGACAATTTTTATGTTATGTATAAAAATATGGTTGTATTACTAGTAAATGCGTATATTTGTGACACAAAATATTGATCTATGTCTTACACTTTTTTAGGTGGCAACACATAAAGATGAACTTGATACTTATGTTGTCAAAATGTCATATGGTCCTGGATTAATTGCTCAATGTTACAAAGGTTATTTTATAAATGTTTTAAGTTTCACACACAAGACTATGGGCAGGGGCGGAACCAAGGGGGGCTAGCAGGGGCTGAAGCCCCCCCTCGGCGCCGGGGAGACTATCTTTCATGCCACATAAGGTTTATTGTTTTCGATTTTTATACTTAAATTAATATAAAAATAAAATATTTGGGCACCTAAAAAGCAAGGAATAGATTTGTGCTTGAGTGGTTACTCGGCTTCTTTTATAAGATTTGTGATTTTTGATCCACTGGGTTCAAATCCTCTTTGATGCATGCGTTAGTTTTTACATCCCATTTTTTTATTTTTAAAAATCTTATATATATTATTTTTGTACATTTTTATTTTAAAAAAATATTATGATTTCAAATTTTTATATAAATTTTTTTAGTAATTTAAATAAAAAAAGTTTAAAAAAATCGTATATAAACTAACATCCCATTTTTTTATTTTTAAAAAAATATTATGGTTTTAAATTTTTAACTAAAATTTTTTTAAATAAAAATTTATATAAAAAAATTTTAGTAATTTAAAAAAGTTTAAAAATTATATATATATATATATATATATATATATATATATATATATATATATATATATATTTGTAGTGAGAGGGATAGATTCTACCATATTTTTTAAAAAAATACAAACTTGATATGTATTCTTATTAATTGAATTATTGAAAATCTCTTATATTTGCTATAGATAACACAATTTTAAATTATACTTTATGTTATTTTAATATGTGTTTAATTATTTTTATGTTAGCATATTATTCTTCATTTGAAATAATTATTTTGTTGGATTATTTTTATTTATTTTTTTATATTTTTGTCTTTAGGTTTCAGCCCCTCCTATCATCGAGTTCTGGTTCCATCCCTGACTATGGGAATAACCGTAATACAAAAAATAGTGGAGTTTGCGTGAAAGGGAGTTATTATAATGATCATGACAGAGATTTTTTATGGTGTCTTGGAGGATATTATCCAATTAGAATATTTTGGTGTTGGAAACAAGGTTATACTTCTTATTCCTCTAGTAAGAGAGATCACCGTGATTGGTGGGCAGTTTTCAAAATAAAGGCAAGGAGTATATTTCATGTTTCTACAAGCAAAACTAATGAAGAAAGTGCAGCTGATTTAGTTGATGACATTTATCAAGAAGATGAAATGTGCATTTCTACATATGTTACTCCTTTAAAGGAACTTGAACACCCAATTATTCTTGCCAATGTTTAAAAAGGCGAATGAGGCGTAAGCTTAGAGGCGCGCCTTAAGACGAGGCGGTGACTGTTTGCCTCGAGGTGTATGTCCCCATGGCTGGTGGTGGAGTTTATGCCTCAATAGAGTGAGGTGCTCTGCCATGAGGCGGAAGAGGTGTACGCCCATGAAAAAACAAAAAAAGAAAGTGGCTAAGGGGAGGATGCGGAGGCCGATCAGAGAGGATGCGGAGACCGGAGAGGTTACAGAGGCTGGAGGAAGGCAGATGCCAGTGGTGGTGAGTTTTGGTGGTGGCGGCTTTGAGTTGGTGATGAGTCGATGATGGATGGGATGAGAAAAACAGACGGTGTGTACACAGATGTTAAAAATCATCAAATCGTTACCAATGGATGGGTGGAGGCTAGGGTTTTTAACAATCATCAAATCATTATCAATGGATGAGATTATCCTAAAATAAGAATTAATTATAAAATATATATTTTAATAATGTATCAAAGATGTTAATAAAAAATATTAAAAATATTAAAAATATTAAAAATATTAAAAATATTAAAAATATTTATAATTTAAATATTAGTTTAACACTAATAATTAATATAAATGAACTATAATTTTTTATTCATTATCTACAAATTATTTAAAAATATTTTTTTTAAAACATATATAAATAATTATTTTAATGATGATTGATAATCATCTTCAATCCAACCAAATCAAAAATATGAAATCAAAACAAACTTTCTTGCACGAATAAAATAAACTTTTTTAGAATATTTTTTAAAAATAATAAAAGATGATCATCAATCACCATTAAAAAAATTATAGAACTTCTACTAGCCAACAAAGTTATTTTTTTTAAAAATTTAAATAATTGTACAAAATAAAAAAAAATATATAAAGACATTTGGTGGTTCATAATGTAAATATATAAGCATTAATTAAATCTCTAATCACCCAATACCCATTATTTTAAGATATAATATAATATAATATATTTTTTATATAAAAATAATACCAATTGTTTTAACTTTTAAGAAAAAGCAAAACAGAAAAAGGACAGCGAACGAACCAGCACCTTCTCCTTCTCCTCTGCAGCCTGGCCTTCTTCTCCTTCATAGGACCGCAGCATGACCTTCTCCTTGCTGGGATCGCCCTCTAATCACTCCAAAAGGTTTGTTTTAGCGTTCTCTCTACTTTTTGATGGCTTTATCTTGATAGGTTTCTTGTATTAAAATTTTAGTTTTGGTCGAACATAATGGTGTTGTTTTGTGTTATAATTGTTTATTTTTGTTTGGGTTTTGGTTTGGATGAACATTTTGAATTGATTGGATTGCATTGACGCTTGTTCTTCTGATTTGAGTTATTCTTGTTTTTCTGATTTGATTGTATTGATATTTATTGTAATTGTTTCTTTTCTTTTTTTTAATTTGTTTGGCCCTAATTGATTTGGATGGACATTGTTTGGTTTTGTTAGGGGTTCAGTTTCTGATTTGAGTCACTCTTGGTGTTTGTTTTTTTCTAATTGGTTAACTACTTGACTTTAATTGATTTTTGTCTCATCCACTAAAAAAATTTAGCTTTTGTGTTTGTTAAAAAGGCATTGGTGTTTGTTTTTTTCGATTTGGTGCATGGATTTTCTATTTATTTGTTCTTTTTCTATTTATTTGTTTGAAGGCATTAGATATTTTAATTATTGTTTGATTGCTTACATTGAGGGATCTCTTAACAATAGGAGACATTAACAATTTATGAGATGAAGCCAAAGGGAGGTCATAGAAGAAATCGGGCCTGGAAATATGGTACAGAGGCGGAGATTGATGGAGATGCAAAAGGATATATATATATATATACATTCGATGCAACTATTGCAATAAAGTTGTTAAAGGAGGTGTAAAAAGATTGAAGGAGCGCCTTTCTTGTACTCATAAAAATGTCGCCATATGCCCTAAAGTTTTGGAAGAAGTTAAACAATAAATGAATGCATATTTGAAGAAAGGTGATATAGCTAAACAAGTGGCACCAAAGAGATTTGATGATATGGTTGATTCAGGATCTTATTTTGGAGGCCGGGCATCCTTAGAAGATCTTAATTCTTGTCCGAATCCTTTTGATACTTCAAGTGGTGGTTCTTCAAGAGGAGTTAGAGGACCAATGAATAGATTCATTGTTAATTTGGAAGATGGCATAGAAGGTGATCAAGGGGATCCAAAATCCATGAATCCTACAAGTGCAAAGGAGGCTCGAAATCGAGTTTGTTTAGACATTGGAAGATTCTTTTTTGAGAATGACATAGCTTTTAACTTGCCTACTTCTCCATCTTTTAATAATATGTGCCAGTCAATTGGTTCATATGGTCGGGGTTTGAAACCCCCTACCATGCATGAACTTAGAAGTTGGATCTTAGAAAAGGAAGTGAAACAACTAAAGCTTTCGCTCATGAGGTTTGGAAGACATGGATACAAATTGGAGTATCCATATTATCTGATGGTTGGAAGGATATGAGAGGAAGAAGTTTGATTAATTTTATTGTTAATAATCCTCATGGACATTTTTCTTAAAATCCATTGATGCATTAGATGTTGTAAAAGATGCTACCATGTTGTTCAAGCTTCTCGATGATATTGTGGTGGAAGTTGGTGAAAAGCTTGTTGTTCAAGTGGTAACTGGTAATGCTTCAAATTATAAGGTGGCTGGAAAAAAAATTAATGGAAAAGAGGCCAAGGCTTTATTGGACTCCATGTGCTATTCATTGTTTTGATTTGATGCTAGAAAAGATTGGTGAGCTATCTCAACATAAAAATGCATTGATGAAAGCCAAAAAAGTGTGCAATTTCGGGGATGTTTGGTTACCCGTAAGTGGGTGTGATGTAATTTGATTTACAGGTAAAATGCTAACATGGGTTGTTTGGTTGACTGTGAAAGCATATATGTGGTGATTTAATTTACACAAAAGGGCTGTTTTCCTGCATTTGGATTTAATATATTTTTTCTTTAAAGTCACCCATCTTTCCCAACAGCTTCTCCACTTCTTCACAAGCTCTGCCTAGATCTACCATTCTCCTTCACAGCGTCATTCTTCTCCTCTTTGGCTTCAATCACTGCAGAGACACCAGCGTTTTTCATCTCCTCTTCGACTTCAATCGCTGCGGAGACACCAACATTTTTCATCTTCTCTTCGGCTTCAATCGCAGCAGAGACGGAGGCGTCATTCATATCTTGCTGCATGGGAACTTGCACGCCACCATCTTCCAGGCTCATTCGCTCACTGACCCCGGCAGAGCTTTTGGTTCTACTCCTAGGTTTCTCCTTCAGGTATTTATTCTCATTTAAAAAAAAAAAAACTTGACAAGCTCCAAAATTAGGGTGTTTTTGTCCCCTTGTTGTAAATGAAAGATAAGATGCATTTTGTGGTTTCTCCATCAGGAATTATCCAGATTTTGCTTATTTTCGTTGTTCATGTCATGTGGAACTCTTTTGAATAAAGATTCTATTTGATAATTTTACTGGCAGAATGAATAGCTTATTTTGGGTTTTGCATGATTATTTGCCTGTTTTCATCATTAGATTTTCAGTCATTCATGTGTTCAGCAGCAAATAACAAGGAATTGTTATGTGATGCTTGACCAAGGAAAAATCAGTTTGGTACTTTGCTATCTTTGCTTAGGAAGACCATTATTGAAACTTGTTTCTTGGTTGCATAAAATCAATTAATTCTGGGGACAAAACATAAGACATTCTTGGTCCTCATAGATGTAAATAAAAGTTAGAATGTTATTGAAAAGGCTTGTCAAATTATATTCTTGCATGTTAATCACTATTTCGCTATTTAAGATTTCCTTTCATATTAAATATTCTATCATCTTCTAATCTTGTTCTTAGAGCATGATCTTTTTGTGTAAACAAGGTTCAATGGGCAGCACAATTGATGTGAACTGTTAACTGTTTTATATGACATCTTAGATGTTTTTCCTTTTATTACTGAAATTCACATTTGAATGATAGAAAGAAGCATTTTTTTTAGTACCTGCTGGAAGTACTTTTTGTGATTCAGCTTAATACATGTAGATTAGGTGGCCTTCTTATCACATGTTTCCTGTTTTTGTAATATATGTCACAATATGTTTAAATGTTTGAATGATAGACTCACTTTAGTTATTATGGCAATGATACTGAGTCTTTGAAATGTTGTAACTTTGCATATAGTCTTTTTTTCTTTTCCTTCAGTTTGTGACATCTAAACATATAATCTTAATCATAGAAAAATAAGTCAGTTTATCCAAAACAATAATGTTATAATTGCAATGAAGAAAGTATATGTGGACATATATGTGGACCAAAGTGATTGGAAGTCTTTCTTATGAGGCAACCAGGAAGTTAGGGTTTTAAGATGCACTTGTAACACTTGATTTTGAGCATTTTAATCTTGAGTTAGTGTTCTTGGTGAGTAGAGAATGTGAT